>NW_010338697.1:1636-27956 GCF_000700745.2 Antrostomus carolinensis
CCCTCTCCCTGCGCTGCCCCGGTGCGCTGGCTGTACAAAGCAGCTGGACTGCAGGGCTGGCAAAGAGCTGAGGCTCTAAGGTTTGGTGTGTAGGCAGAGGCAGTGAGCTGGACTAAGCTAGCAGGGCATCAGGAGGAGCCATGCAAGAGAGAACGTTCCACTTTCACACCAAGTGCAGGCTGAGAATGATTTGGGGTTTTTTTTAATTACTTGCAGTCATACAATTTGAGAGAAGAGGGTGGTGTTTGGGCAGCAGACAGGAGTATCGAGAGAGGAAGGAGGGGAAGAAGTGGCTTAGACCCCAGTGATGGTTAGGGGAGAAAATAAAGCGTGGTGATTCTCCGAGGGGTGGCTGGAGAAAATTCCTACGCACTGTAAAACCAGCACCTCCTGTTTTCCAGGATCTGCTGCAGGTACGAATTTCTGCTCCCAGGCTCATCTTTTGATAGAATCATAGAATCATAGAATGGTTTGGGTTGGAAGGGACCTTAAAGATCATCCAGTTCCAACCCCCCTGCCAGCAGCAGGGACACCTTCCACTAGACCAGGTTGCTCAAAGCCTCATCCAGCCTGGCCTTCAACACTTCCAGGGAGGAGCAGCCACAGCTTCTCTGGGCAACCTGTTCCAGTGCCTGACCACCCTCACAGTGAAGAACTTCTTCCTAATATCTCATCTAAACCTCCCCTCTTTCAGTTTATGTTGATGGCATGTTGGAGATCTCCCTTGATGATCAGGATGGGCACGTTAGAGATCTCCTTTGATGATCAGGATGGGCACATCAGCAGCAAAGGGGGTGTTTTATGCAGAACGTTCCCTCCCTGGTAAGCAGGGTGCTGTCCCTCCCAGCCTGTTTGTCTCTGTTGCTGCTATTGTACAGAGGTTTCTTGGCTTCCCTCACATAGTTTCCATGGTGCGTTGGGTGCGTTTGGAGCATATTGTGTTACATAAAGCAGCTCATTTGAATGTCGTATGAATTGTGCCATCGTCTCCCTGCCCTCTGCTTCAGGCACACAGCAGCTATGTGATATGGATGAGATGTGGCTGCCACAATGAACTCTGTGCAGGCTCATATGGCTTTTATCAAGCAAGTGACAGGCCGTCACTATCGGGCCTGATCCTGATCAGGTGTAAACTGCTGCAGCCACTCCCACCAGGATGTTTCCAGGAAAACAAATAAATAAAGAAAAAAAAGACAGCAGGGTTTTTTCTTCTTTCTTGGCAACCAACAGTTCTTTTTTCTTTTTTTTTCCAGCTGTGGTTTTCAAGTTTTAGATGACAACCCAAATATTTTCTCTGAAAACAAAACTTTCAGGGAAACCCACTGTCTCTTTTACTTTATTTCCAAAGGCAAAACTTTCCTTCAACAAAATTGCAACCAGTGTTAAGACACTGCCCGGATCCTCTGCTTGCTTCTGCTGGCTAGGAATCTAGCCTGTTGAGACCTGAGGTTTCTAGCAGAGAATTTCAAAATTGTCATCCCTCTGATGTTTTAAATAAATGTAAGCAGCTGTCTGAGCCATACATCTGCCCTAGCCAAAATATTGTTCATTCCAAGTGGATTTGCTCCATTATAAATTGTCTACAAATAATTTAAAAAGCGACAGTGTTTCTTAAATTATCTTATCGAGCTCTTTAAATATTGAAATGCATCAAATATTAATGCTTGGCAATTGAGGGTATCCTCAGCCTTGGTTACTGCAGTGTTCTGATCAGTGTTAGAGCCAGCCCTAGGATCTGCCAGCCCTAGGATCTGAAGAGCTGGTACTAGCTAAGGGAAGGGTCATGTCCACCACCCCCATGGATGCTCAGCTCCAGGAATGTTCTTTGCAGGAGTGAAATGTGGAAGTCCAGAGAGCTAGGATGGTTTCAGTAGGAGTGGAGCAAAGGAGTTAGCAGGCACAAGCAGAGCCAGGAGCAAACATGCAATGATGCATGCAGCATCTAAGCATGCTGGTGTTTGCATGTGTGGTCTCCAAGTCCTGCAGTGCAAGTCCAGGGTGAACTGGTATCAGCAGGTTCCTCCCATCACCACCACAGAAGCCCAGTGCTCATGGGCTTTTCAGTTCCAGTCTGGCCATAGAGACCTCAAGTGTCTCAAGTTAATGTGCAAATTGGATCCCCTGTGTCTGTGACTGAATTTAGGAATATCAGAGAGACCAGGCTGCTGTGATCATCATGTCTTCAACCTCAGGGGTGGCTCTGTCGGAAGGCAGGAAAGCGTGAGATGGAAAGAAAGAGCTGCATGCAGATTTTACGTGTCAGGGACAGAGGAGCTACACCTGTAGAAACCTGAGTCCAAATGACCTCAAGTTGCTCCACGGGAGGTTTAGATTGGATATGAGGAAAAACTCCTTCACCAAAAGGGCAGTCAGGCATTGGGACAGGCTGCCCAGGGAGGTGGTGGAGTCACCTTCCCTGGTGGCATTTAAAAGCTGGGTAGATGAGGTGCTTGGGGATGTGGTTTAGAGGAGAAATTGGTAGCGTGAGGTTTGTGGTTGGACTCGATGATCTGAAAGGTCTTTTCCAACCACTATGATTCTGTGATTCTAAATGAACACAGGTTGTATCAAAGCAGCTCCTCCTTCTCTCTTTCCAGCAGAAATCCCCAAAATTCAGCTCCTCTCTTTTGGAAGCCAAGGAGAAGGTTGGATTTAGCTAACTGCAGTATCTCCTTTGGAAATGTTGATATGGCATTTTGCATGCAGGTTCCCAGGCTAGTGTCCAGTCAAAGGGAGCTGGGGAGACGAGGCAGGCTCCCTGACTTCTCTATTTACTGGTCTCATCCAGGAACCAGGAATTTTCAGGACTTGTCCACCAGCGTGCTGTCTGCATGGCAGATTGCCCCAAACTCCGCTCCCTGGCACTGCCACAAGGCTTGCAGCCAGGCAGATAAATTGGCAGGGGATCAGCAACAGAGTTTTAATGGATTCCCTCTTTCCTTACTCCCGCTCCACCTCAGCCCGCTGTGTGGTACTGGAGATTCAGCAAAATCAACGTGTTCTTCTGGAACATTTCAACTTTGACTAATCAGGAGAGTTTCTGACAGAAAAATGTTCCACTGGAAAATTTCTGACCAGCACTAATTAGCATTTTTTCTATTAGCTTTGTCCTGAAGGCACAGTAATTTATGCCTCGGTGAAATAAACAATCACTTAATGATCACTAAGAATTGGACACTCCCCAGGTTTGAGGTGGATTTGCTTACCCTAAACAGAAAAAGTCTCATTCACTTGCAAAGCTTTACATACTTAAGGCAAGGAAAGAATGGCTGCCTGACTTCCTTGTGCTTTACCTGGGCACGGGCCCAACTGCATTTTAATCACTTTGCTTTTTAAAAAAAAAGGGGGGGAAATAGTGGATTTTCACTTGCAGCACAGTAAGGTTCAAGCAACCTTATTGGAGATAAGCTGTGCAAGTGGAATGAGAGATGGACCATGCTCAAAGAGTTTGTAAAATAGTCACAAAAAACAACAGAAAGACAGAAAATGACCCAGGTGCCCTAGGAGTTCTATTCCTCTGCCATATGACCATATTAGATGGGATCTGAGGAAGAAATTCTTTGGTGTGAGGGTGGTCAGACACTGGAACAGGTTGCCCAGAGAAGCTGTGGCTGCTCCTCCCTGGAAGTGTTTGTGGCCAGGTTGGATGAGGCTTTGAGCAACCTGGTCTAGTGGAAGGTGTCCCTGCTGCTGGCAGGGGGGTTGGAACTAGATCATCTTTAAGGTCCCTTCCAGTCCAGCCCATTCCATGATTTTATGATATCCAAAACTGAGTTTCTTACTGAATCACAGGGTAATTTAGGTTGTGAGGGTCTTCTGCAGGTCTAGCCCCTGCTCAAAGCTGGGCTGACTTCCACATTAGATCAGGTTGCTCAGAGCTGCCTCCAGCTTTCATAGCACGTAATGCTGCATAAGTGCACCTGAGCAGCACATCTGAATGTGTTGGAGACATCAGCTGCAGTCAGCCCCTCCACCCTTTCTCCCCAGCAAGCCTTTATTTTGGAAGCTTGTACAAGCCAAATGCAGAATAAAATTCCCTGGTGGTCTTTGGGAAACGGCTGCGGATGCTGGACATATGGTGCAGCTTTTGCTGCAGTGAGAATACAGCTACAGGGTCTCCCAGGAAAGAAGGCAGCTATATTTAAATCACTCTTGCGAAATTCACGTTGATATTCATAAAAGACACTTCAACACCTCTTTGGTGGCTTTAAACTGCAGCACACAGCATGGGAAAGAACACTCTGAAGACTGAGGCCCCATTTCATCTCAAGGCTACAAGCATTGACTGTGACAGGCAGAAGATGGATGGCAGAAAGCACAACCTCCTGGAACAACAACCTGGAGATGCAGCACCCAGTTGCTGAGTGAAAAGCTCGGGAGTATTTTCCCCAGGAGGGTGAGCAGCCCTAGGAGGGGACCAGGGTGGACGGGGGGATCCCTGCAGGGAGATCCGTAGGTGAAGCCCGACCACCCTCCTGTAGCACAGGCACCCGTCCTGATCCCAGCCTGTGCTCCCAGCGTGTCTGCGGATGTGCCTGGTGCCAGGCCATGCAGAGCTGCAGATGTCCTCCATGTATCTCACCACCAAAGATGGACTTTATCCCTCAGTCCTGCTTGGTTTGGGGCGGAGGAGACGAGTCAGTGGGCACAAAGGTCAATGGGGCTTTATTTCCATCTCCCTGTGTCCCACTCGGTGCTTGGCAACACTGCTGCCTATTTTTCCTTTTGCTTTAGGAAAATGTCTTTCACCTTATCACCCACATGCCTTGATACAAACTTCACCTCTCTCAGCAGGCACAAGTGGAAAAGCTCTCGATGGAAAATATGAGAAGCTCTTTAGCCACTCTGTGTAGGGAGCAGAGTTCAAAGAGGCTGGTGTCACTCACCCAGAGGGTAACACGCGGTGGCTGTGCAGAAGGGAAGATCAAAGCCAGAAAACAGCCTAAACCCTTGGCTCTGTGGTGACCAACACCCTGAGTGCAGCATCACCATGTTCTTCTCAAAGCCACAGACGTTTTTCTTCAGTTACATACATCTGTTGTTTTCAACATTTCCTTCATGGAAAGGAGGACACATGCAATGAATTGAAGCAATGGTCTTGCTTTCCTTAGCCCATCTTGGTTAGCCCTAGGACTTCTTAGGAGCAATCCCTGGAAGTCAAGAGACATGTGAAACACAAAGATGTTCACATGTTAGTGCCAGATCTCGTTTGGTTTTTATGCTGCTTTGTGGCAGCTTTATAGAATCACAGATTCGTTTTTGTGGGAAAAGACCTTTAAGATCATCGAGTTCAACCATGAACCTAACGCTGCCTAGTCCACCTCTAAACCATGTCCCTAAGCACCACATCTACATGTCCATATCTGGACTACCTAGTAAAGCATAGAAATAAAATGACATTAAAAACCTCAGGGAAGTCAAAAGTATTATTCAATATTTGAAGTTAAGCAAGACTTTAAATGCTTTTCTGAATCGTGTTCTTATCTGTAGCAGAGCATAGATCTCCTGAGTCACCAAGCCTGTCTGACAGTCAACAGCAGCATGTATTCCCGTTCCAGCACCCTCCTAGGATGAGCTTGGCTGCTGCTCTTGAAAGGCTAGAGAAGCCCCAGGACAGATTTCCAGAGGGGTTTTTTCTCTTCCTGTTAACTTCCCACCACCCCGAGGACAGGCACTGAACATTTGGCTTGCGTGCTAGAAACTGGATGGTCCCCTTCATATTGACTCATCTTTTGCAAGTGATTCCTTTTTGCTGCTTCTTTCTGTGCTTCCATGGGCCTTCTGCTTGCTCTGGGATGCAGGGATGTGCTCCCAGGGCAGCTGTCTTTCTTCTGGATGCCAGGTAGATGGTGAAGACCTCCTGGGATCCCCATCTATACACACACACACACACACATCACCTCCAATTTCAGAGACACCAAACAGCAGGAGTCAAATACGCCATTTGAAGCAGTTTCTCTAATTGGGCAATTTGTGATATAATAATGATATAATGTAGTTTGTCATTAATTGTAGAGGTGGAGCTGGTGAGCCCTTAAAAAAAACCCTTTTATTCTGCCAAGTGTTCAACAGATGTTTAGGAAAAATCTCAAGCAGTCAAGGTCATTCATGTGTGGGAATATACAAGGAATTTCCTTCTGCAATGAATCAAAAACACCAAGTTTGAGGACGACATTTTCAATGCAAGTGGCTCGAGTTTGGACACCTACGTTCAGCTTTAGATATCTAAGTGCCTGAATGTGTCTTTCCCCAGTTTTCTTTCATCCAGGGAACCCAGTCTGGAGCAATCAATTAGGTCCCTAACATCATTTTTACTCTCAGTTGCCACTATAGCATACAATAGGAATGACTTACACTTAGTCTTGCCGTTTCAGTGGAGCCCTTCACATTCCCATTTGCACAGCAGAGATAACAAAGGGTGGAATGAAGGTAAATTATACAACTACTTTCCTGACCTGTGACACAGGACACATTTTTGTCCTTTATCAGCCCTTTCTGAAACTGAAATCTAGGAAGTATGGAAGGTAGGAAGGAGAACAAGGAATGATTTATTCATAAATACATCAGCAAGGAGCTTCCAAACTGCAGCTTCCACTCTTCAGTGTTTGAGGCACGTCCCACGGTGGCTACTGTAATATCAGAGGAATGCTTGCTCCTGCTACTGCTGCTAATCTGGGCACAGTCACGTGGTTCTTCTATAATCTCTCTCTTTAAAAATGTGACTCTTAACCTTCCCTCGCTACAGACATGATGTATATTGCCTTGACATGCTTCCAAGTAGCAAACATGCAAAACCCTGACCTAGAAGGGGAAAAAAAAAAAAAAAAAGAAAGAAAGAAAGATATTTCTGAGAATAAAATTATGTGAGCCTGGAGGAAAGGGAAAAGACAAATCTGCCTTGGTCATTTCTGTTTGCCCTTCACCTAGGAATTATTTGTAAAAAATACCGAGATGTTACTCTGGGGAAAAGGAAAACTAGGAAAGGTGTTCTGAGGTGTGAAGCAAAAAAGAAAAAAAAGGGGGGGAGCTGGCAGAAAAGATCATTATATATTTATTTTCACTTATTTATGTGTTGGATGAAGCTGAAAGCTGCCAGATAGCTTCTTTTCAACAGCTTGAAGTTCCTGTTGGGAACAGATCCATGTATGGAAGCAAAAGCAGAAAAGCACAGATAAGCTGAGATCCAGCTATGCAAACCATCTTTAGAGACACTTAAAGGACAAGCACTCCAGCTCCTTTCTTTCTGGTAAATTTAGAGACACTATCATATGAGGACTTTTTTCCATTCTGCTTAACCCACAACTGCTGAGACTCGGCTGGGGTAAGTGACCAGCGATCCGAGCGTTTCTTGGGGACACCGAAGTATTTGGTTAGAGTGATGTCCTGAGAAAAGCTGTAAATCTGGGGCTGTGGGATGTCTCCAATAGCTGGACAGCGGTTAAGCTCACTGAGTAAGGAACATGACTTAGAGCAGCTTTGCCGCTGGAGGGACAGAAACTTTCCAAGTGTCTGAAAGAGGCAGGAGAAAAATGTTGGGAAACAAGGGTTTTATCACTCACAAACTGGATTTACAGGCTGACTGATGTCAGAGCTTCGGTGAACAGACAGGCAGGAGGGATCAGTGGTGGTTTCCAGTGTCCGAGTCACTTTGTGTTATGATTTAGAAAAATTCATTAAAAATAGTCAAGGGTTTTCTCTTTGGTCTGTCTTACTTTCGTTTTGAGAAACATGTCTCGTTTGGGTTGAACTGACTGGACATGAGGAAGAGCTTGTTGTAAACGACCGTTGTTTTTCTTGGCGCTTGAAGGCAGTTTCACAATGTTTCCCTGCAGATTTGAGGTTGATTACATCCTGTGCAAGGATTTTTGGTACAGTTTTAACTGCCATTACAGTGTTGTGAAAGTCGACCCCAGTGAAAACAGCTGTGTGCTATTGTGAATATTTCCAAAGCACTCAAGTAATAGTTTTCCTTCAAACTACCACTGAAATGTGTTAACTCGGAGAACTGGGCGCTGTCAAAAAACCAGAGTATACCCTCGGCAGAAAGGCTTTCTCCACAGAATTGTTTTGTTCAAAAGAACACAAAAAACCTCATTTTGTGGCATCGGCTTAAAATCTTGTCGGTTTGGGGTGGTACAGGTGTGATTTGTCTTTAAATGAATGGCATGTGGGTAACAGTTGGTGTGTTTTCAGGTGTTCTAATACGGTATTCATACTCCCACTGCAAAATGCCAGGTAAAGCTTTCTCCTTTTTGAGGTGGTTAATAGACTGGAAAAAACATTAGAGCAGGTGAAGTGAAATTATACGGAAAGAACTGAAAATAATATCAGGAATACGACTGAAATTGTAGGAGATTTCCAGAGATATGAAGGATGATTGTAAAGGGAAATTACTAGACCACAAATGTCATCAACATTTCCATTCATGAATGAAAATGCTTTCCCTTGTCATTGCCTAAGAAGAACATAATGGAAGGGTTTGCTTGTAACTCTGTAGTAGAGTCTGCAGTTGAGAGGGCCCGTGCCTACGACCCTTGCTTTCCCTCATTTAGCTGGCATTTCCATGGATATTCCCACATTCCTCATTTTTATACTCACTGAAATACACATCTTCTCTTTGTCTGGTTTCCTCTCAAGTGCTGAAAAGAAAATACTCAAAATTAAGCTGAAATTTGTCGGTGCCAGGCAAACTTTGAATTTTTTTTGATACATACCTTTTAAATAAGATACCACCTGTCTATAGAAATGCTAGCACAGAAATTAATCTTTAGTTAATTGGGGTCAATAGATAGCTTTTTAATTGCTATTGAGTCATTAACAAATGAACCTTTTTGCTGTGATGAAAGAACACTTCTGCATTTCACGCTTACTCAGATTACTTCTGTTTTCTGCTGGATATGGTTCTGATTTGTCAGTTGCTGTGAACCTGCTGATCCATAAAAGCTTTTTCTCTAATTTTCCCCCTTTTTTTTTCCCCCATCTCTTCGAGGCCATGTGCTTCCCTTTCCCCAGAGACAAAGACTAGCTGATGTGCATGGTCCCTGAGCAAGGTGTGACCCAACAGTTGTGCTGGGCAGGTCAGGAAGAGGATGGAGGGGTGGAGCTGGAAAAGCTGGGACCTGTTTGATTTTGTCTCCCCACTGGGTGCTGGGGCAGTGTGGCCCAGCAGGCAAAGTCCTGGTGGCAGGAGTCATCAGTGGGTTCCCAACCCCAGGGCAGACCTGCCCAGGGACTTTGAGAAGCTGAACACGAGCAGACAATGTGCGCTTGCAGCCCAGAAGGCCAACTGTATCCTGGGCTGCATCAAGAGAAGCGTGGGCAGCAGGTCGAGGGAGGTGATTCTGCCCCTCTGCTCCGCTCTCGTAAGGCCCCACCTGGAGTGCTGCGTCCAGTTCTGGAGCCCCCAACACAAGAGAGACCTGGAGCAGCTGGAACAAGTCCAGAAGAGGCCACCAGGGTGATGCAAGGGCTGGAGCACCTCTCCTATGAGGACAGGCTGAGAGAGTTGGGGCTGTTCAGCCTGGAGAAGAGAAGGCTCCAGGGAGATCTTATAGTGGCCTTCCAGTACCTGAAGGGGCTACAAGGAAGCTGGGGAAGGACTTTTCATAAGGGCAGTTAATGACAAAACAAGGGGAAATGGGTTTAAGCTGAAAGAGGGGAGGTTTAGATTAGATATTAGGAAGAAGTTCTTGACTGTGAGGGTGGTCAGACACTGGAACAGGTTGCCCAAGGAAGTTGTGGCTGCTCCTCCCTGGAAGTGTTGAAGGCCAGGTTGGATGAGGCTTTGAGCAACCTGGTCTAGTGGAAGGTGTCCCTGCTGATGGCAGGGGGGTTGGAACTGGATGAGCTTTAAGGTCCCCTCCAACCCAAACCATTCTGTGATTCTATGAATGAGCCATGCTTTGTGCCCTCCCCTCTGTCCAAAGCATTTTCAGGCAGGCTGTGTTGTCACTAACATTTATTATGATAATTATCAGTGTACTAGCTGTTATTGCTATTTACTATCGATTAGTCCTGGGCAGTGCTAATGTGTGTTCGGTCCCTTGTGCAAAGCTGATGGGATCTCATTCAGAGACCCTAGACATGAATATAAATAGCGGTATAAAGCGTTAACGACAGTATCACTAACATGTCTGTTATCAGTGACTAGTCACTGTGAGTGCTGCAGTCTCCCAGCATCCGCCACCATTCCTCCCACGCAGCGCTCCTTGCCAGAGCACAGGGAGCAGGAGGGGAAGGGGGAGCTCTGCTCTTTCTCACCATCAGACAGAGCCAGGCTGCTGAGCACAGAACCCGGGAGTAACCAGAGCAGGGCTGAGCTCTCAGTGCTTGTTCCCATGAGCCCGGCACGAGGGTAAAGCTGCCCTCGCCCCAGTGCCGCCTGGAGCAAGTGAGAATACAGAACTGCCTCGATGGGAAAAGACCTTTAAGATCATTGAGTCCAATCATTAACCCAACACTGACCAGTACCCGACTAACCCGTGTCCCTCAGCACTATGTCTACACGACTCTTCAATCCCTCCAGGGATGGGGACTCCACCACTGCCCTGGGCAACCCCTTCCAATGCCTGACAACCCTTTCAGCAAAGAAATTCTTCCTCACATCCCATCTCAACTGCTCTGGCCACAACTTGAGGCCATTTCCTCTTGTCCTGTCACTTGTTCCTTGCTTGAACAGACCCACCCCCACCTCTCTACTCCCTCCTTTCAGGGACTTGGACAGAGCCAGAAGGTCTCCCCTCAGCCTCCTTTTCTCCAGGCTCCACAACCCCAGTTCCCTCAGCCAGGAACTCATCACACTTGTGCTCCAGACCCTTCCCCAGCTCCGTTGCCCTTCTCTGGACACTCCATATGTTGTGTGTCTTGTGCAAGGAGCCAAAGGCACACAGGACTTCTAGGCACACTGGTGGCTTGCATTTCTAAACCTTAACAGTTTTCAAAACAGACCCAACACACTTTTCAGACATCAGATCTGAAGAAGTCTTTGTACCAAACATCCACAACTAGTCCCTGAATTCAGACTTTCTTGTGAGGAGGGAAATCCCTGTTTGTGGTTGACAGTGTGCAAGAAAAGAGCATCCTCAAAATAAATCACCCAGAGAAGAGCTACACCGTGAAGTCACTCAGTGAGGATTTATCAAACTGTCTCTGGCTTCAAGTAAAGTGTATTCTCCTCTGTCAGACACTTCAGTATTTTTATGGTGATTCCCAAAGGATGGAGTTTGGACACCATCTCTGTCTTTTCGCTAGTACGTCAGGAGATTGGAGCAGATTCTGGGGACAGACTGATCCACTTCTCTGGCCAGACAGATTTTATTGCCTATGTTCTAAAAAAATGGGCTTTATGTGGCAGCTCTGCTTGTTCCCAGCCTGTAAACCTGCAAACCCATTTGCCAATTCAAGTCTGGTTTGCCCCAGGAAATGAGGCCTGAAGGATATGATGTTCCAAAAAAATCGGAAAATGGGCAGCTGTCTTCTTTGGTTTTCTTGCTCCCAAAACATCATCTTCCTGTTCTTGTCTCTCCTCCTTCAGGGTAAGGGCCGATGATCTATCTGGGGAGGGTTTCACCAGAGGACTCACAGAGACAGGCAGTTTTCCAGAAGGAATGGCATTTTAGGAAAATTTTGAGTTTGCAGGCTGGAAGCACCACATGTAAATACTGCAGCATGTACTGTGGTGCTCACTTCTTGCAGTCTCATACATAGCAGCAGAAATATGTCCGGTATCTTCTATGCAGACCTGGCCATAATCCTTTTGAATAAGGGTAGAACTTCAGATGGGAAGTGAAAATAGCCTGTGATTTAAAGAAACTGGGCTGCCATTTTTGTTTCACTCTGTTAAACTCTGGGCCATTGTGATAGTTTCACTGGGCTGGCCCTTGGCCAGAAGCCAACACAGCCAGTCACCCACTGCCCCCCACCCCCAAGGGGATAGGGGAGAGGATTGGGGGGGCAAGGATAAGGAGGCTTGTAGGGTGAGATAAGAACAGTTTAATAATAGAGAGAAAACTTAAAAAAAAAACCCAACTTTTTCTTCTTTATAAAAATGTTGTGTATAGTTACTGACTGCACAGCACAGAGAGATGAGTAAATAACCCTCAATGGCCTCAGCTGGTCTAAATCCATCTGTCTTTTTTAGTCACTTACAGACATGAACTACTCCTAAATTTCCATCCCTTGATACAAGTGGCCTTTCATGCCAAGCTGGAATCTAGCTCTTACAAAAGGGCTCTGGATGACACAAAGTTTTCAGGTACTCAGCATCTCACTAGCAAACTGACCCACTGTATGGCAGGATTGTGCTCACACGGGAGGAATGCTGGTGCTGGGGTTTGCAGACAAGGCATTCAGCAAACCAAGAAAGATTCTTTACAAATGCAGGGGAAAAAATTAATTCAGTGTTCCATACTCCTGGGCTAAAAACCTCAGTTTTAGAGGATAGTTTCCCTGAGCAGTTGGCAAGACGTGCCAGCGTGCTGGCTAGGGACAGGGCTGCAGAGATCTGCTGCTGTTCCAGTGTGCTTGAGAGGGACTCCAGCTGTGAGCCTCGTTCTTCAGAGCCACCATCTGCTCATGTGTGCTGCTATGGGGAGAGGTAACAACATGACAGCTCTAAGCAGAGATGCTGTTTTCTGCCAATTTACAGGTAAAGCAGGCAATTTAGGAGTCGACATTCATTTTGGAGTTGGTCCTTTAAGAAACTCAGTATTATTCTGGCAACACACAGGAGAAAAAACATAGCAACAATACAGTAAATCTGGAGGTCTTCAAAAGTCAGTTTATTCTTATCGAGAGCTCCAACCGTCACTGTGATCTAATCATAAATGTATTCTTATTGCATGGGGTCATTGCAGGGCAAAGCTGAAGTTGTTTTGATTTCCATACTTCAACATATTTGGATTTCTTTTATATTTAATGCTGAACTTCCTCGTGAGTTTGGGATGTTTGTTTTTAGGATCTTTCCCAAATCCTTGGAGTGGTGAACTCTGACGTTGCTCACATAAAATGCAGGTTTCGGTTTGTGATCTCTCTAGCTGAGCCTTTTCCAGAGGCATGGAGAAGAGAAGAGAAGAGAAGAGAAGAGAAGAGAAGAGAAGAGAAGAGAAGAGAAGAGAAGAGAAGAGAAGAGAAGAGAAGAGAAGAGAGAGAAGGGAAGGAGAAGAGAAGAGAAGAGAAGAGAAGAGAAGAGAAGAGAAGAGAAGAGAAGAGAAGAGAAGAGAAGAAGAGAATACTCACAGAACTGGGATTCTGGAAAATGAATAGAGATAGGGTAGAGATATGCCCCAGACTAGTTTGAGTTCCACTCAGCTTAACAATGACATCAAACTGGCTTGTCTTTCCCTCTTCTATAAGCAAAAGCAGGAAACTACAGGAAGATGCGAAAATGGAAAAATAACAAAACATGGCAAGTGCAAGAATGTGGTCTGCACAACTATTGATGCCTTTCTATCACACCACCAAGGCTTCCTTGACACCCTGCTGGAAACTTTGGCCCATGAAACGTTCCTTTTTTGCTTTCTTCTCTACCTTGAGGTGTATCAGACACCCTTCTGTTGCAACATGGCCAGAATGGGGTTGTGGTCTCGTCTTTGTCAGGTAGATGGGTCCCTGCAACTTCCTGAACAGCAATGGGCAAGGAGACAAATGGCATGCTGCCACCCTGGGCTACCTGCACAGTCCCTGACCCATTGGGAGATGGGCTGGGATCCTTTGATCTACCTGAAAACACTCCTCCAGGCAGCGTGGTCTCCCAGGCTACAGGGAGATCTCACTGAGATGCTGAGTTTTATCTGTAAGGTTCAACAAGCACTGGGAAGCAAGGGACACCTGTATGGGGAGAGGCTGAAGTTGCTTGGTTTGTTCAGCCTGGAGGAGACTGAGAGGAGATCTCATGGTGGTCTAGAACTTCCTCCCAAGGGGAAGAGGAGGGGCAGGCGCTGATCTCTTCTCTCTGGCCACCAACGAATGCCAGGAGCAGAGGGAATGGCAGGAAGATGTGGCAGGGGAGGGTGAGGTTGGCCATGAGGAAAAGGTTCTTGAGGCAGAGGGTGGTGGAGCACTGGAACAGGCTCCCCAGGGAGGTGCTCATGGCACCAAGCCTGACAAGATTCCAGAAGCCTTTGGCCAACATGTGTCCTCAGGGACATGGTCTGAACCTTGGGCTTGTCCTGTGCAGGGCAGGAGTTGGACTCGATGATCCTTGTGGGTCCCTTCCAGCTCACAACATTCTATGATTCTATGACAGGACATCAGCTTAGTGGAGGTGATGGAGGGGCCTGGCCCACTGTCATTTGGGCAGAGCTTCACTGTGTCTGGCCTCGAGAAGAAGCCTGAAGAGCCCTGGACCAGCCAAGGGGATGTGCTTGTCCACCTGAGGCAGCTCTGACCACTCTCAGGCTTTCTGCAGGGGCCTAGGGCTTGATGGACCTGCCTTATCTCTTGCCCTACAACCTCTTCACCCTTGCAAACCAGCTTGTTTTGACGCCAGCTTCCAAAAGTAGCAGCCACGCATCATGGCTTTAGCGTGGGAACAGGGAGCCCGTCTCTCTGAAACAGCCCCTCCCAGGCGGATCCTCAGCATCAGCAGTTGCCCTCTCAGCACACTGGAGAGAGGAACCAAAACCAAGGTGACATCTACTTTCCCAGCATCTTTTCCCATTCTCAGCTCATTGCTTGTGCTGCACTTTGGCAAGGGTGATGTTAGAAATGCCCCATGTTATCTTTTTGGCTTACAGAAAAGCTCCAAGCAGAGATCTTGTGCTTCTGCCCTAGATGCAGCAATAAACATTTGGATTTGCTGCTAGCGCGTTGAGACTGCCAACATGTACACAGCCAAAGTAAAACCTTCCTGTGGCCACAGACCACAGCGTGCTAGTGATCCCTGGTATTAGCCTGTTGTTTAGTGAGTCATTTTTGCTGCTGGGAGATACACACAGTCGAAGAAGTTGTTAACAATAACACTGGATGTGAGAGACAAGTGTTTGTTTTACTCTGGTGTAACTTATTCCATATGGTCCTTTAAAGCATGTTAAATGCTAAATCACTTTGGCCTGCCAACTATTATTTCAAGATGACCTCTTGGATTTAGCCTGCTTTTCAGAGCATAGCAAGGTTCTGAAAGCATCTCCTGTCGAGGATAAATGCCCACTTCAGGAGCAAGACAGATGTTCTGGATCACAGAATCACAGAATCACAGAATGTCAGGGATTGGAAGGGACCTCGAAAGATCATCCAGTCCAATCCCCCTGCTGGAGCAGGAACCTAAATGAGATCACACAGGAAGGTGTCCAGGCGGGTCTTGAATGTCTCCAGAGAAGGAGACTCCACACCCTCCCTGGGCAGCCTGTCCCAGGGCTCTGTCACCCTCACTGTAAAGAAGTTTCTTCTCAAGTTTAAGCAGAACCTCCTGTGTTCCAGCTCACACCCATTGCCCCTTGTCCTACCATTGGGCATCACTGAGAAGAGCCTGGCTCCCTTGCCCTATCTTTAACTGGATAAGTAAGTCTCCATTTTTATTGATTGTCCAGAATAGTGATGTTTACTGCTGCTCTGCTGCCTGCTCTGACACCTTCCACACGTAATCTGCACGTTACAGCAGTGTTCTGGCGCAGGGCAGAAGACATATCCTGACTGAGGAGCTAACACAGGTTTCACTTCTAGTATTTACCTCCTGTGTGTGTTTTTCCAAGTTGCTGATGTGCCAAATCTTTGTGGAAACCTTCTAGCAGATTTTCCAAATCTTCCTGGCAGTGTTAATTCATGGGCAAAATACTGCAAAAAGAGAGCTAGGCAGTGGGAAAGGTGTCCTCGTGGCACTCATCTGGCTAGACTGCTCAAAGGTTTAACACAATGAGCTCCAGCACCACAGTGGACCCTTGTGTGATGTCCTGCATTTGTGTTCCTGCCATGTTCTGTACTGGGCCAAGTCACAGAATCACAGGATCCCAGAATGGTGGGGGGTTGGAAGGGACCTCAGGAGATAATCTCGTCCAACCTCCCTGCCAAAGCAGGTTCCCTACAGCAGGTTGCACAGGATGGTGTCCAGGCGGGTTTTGGATGTCTTCAGAGAAGGAGACTCCACACCTGGGCAGCCTGTCCCAGGGCTCTGGCACCCTCACAGTAAAGAAGTTTCTCATCTTCAACTGGAACCTCCTGTGTTCCAATTTGTGCCCATTGCTCCTTGTCCTGTCGCTGGGCACCACTGAGAAGAGTCTGGCCCCATCCTCTCGACACCCACCCTTTAGATATTTATAACATGGATCAGATCCCTTCTCAGTCTTCTCCAGGCTACACAGGCCCAGCTCTCTCAGTCCTTCCTTGTAAGAAAGATGCTTCAGCACCTTAATCATCTTTGTGGCCTCCCCCTTTGTGACTCTCTCCAGCAGTTCCCTGTCCTTCTTGAACTGAGGAGCCCAGAACTGGACACAATATTCCAGATGTGGCCTCACCAGGGCAGAGTAGAGAGGGAGGAGAACCTCCCTCGACCTGCTAGTCACACTCTTCTTAATGCACCCAGGAGACCATTGGCCTTCTTGGCCACAAGGGCACATTGTTGGCTCATGGTCCACATCACAGCTTGGAAGACAAATGCATTTAAAAGTTTTTCTCTATTCTGAAATACTTTTTGCCAGCAGTTATGGAAAATAGATGCTCTGAGAAGCTTCTTTCTCCATAACTGTGAGATTTGCCTTTTGGCTTGAGTTGATTTGACCTGAAGTGAATTTCTGAGAACAAGAGTAACCAATACTTAGCGCAATTTAGAGCCTTGCTGATAACCTCACCCTTCCCCTGAAGTGTGACATGCCTCCAGCTTAACCTAGACAAAAGAGTTAATCTTGAAGGTTTGTGTGAAGATCTCTGTGATCCCGTGGAGGAGAACAGTATGTGCAGAGCCTGCACATTTGATTATCGGGGAAGGGAAAGCTTTGTACTGCCTGCCATTGAAAATCTGCTTGGTGGGCAATGATTTGTCTGTTCAGCTACCCATCAGTGAGTAAGATTCAGGACAAATCATGAGTATTTAAAAAAAAAAATGAGTCAGTATTTTCCTAGACACTTGAGAATCTCCATTGTAAATCCCCAAAGACACACTTGAGGATCCATAATTCAGTGCCAACCCTTGAGGCTGGGGCCAGCCTGTCTAGGTGTGCACTTTGCTTCATGTGTGCCTGGAAAGTGCCCTAATGTGTTAAAATCCCTGAAGATGTACCTCCACAAGAGTGCACTAGAAAACTTATAGCCCTTAACCCTTAATTCCAATGATCTTACCTTAAAAATAACCAGGCAAACTATTTTGAAGCATGCTTTGATGCACAGACCTAGAGGAATGCTACAAAACAGGACAAGTTGGTAAGCCTCACAAGCTGTGCCATTACACATGTTTTCCAGACATTTTCTGTCCCTGTTGATACAAACGTACCCAATTTGCACATTCTTCTCTTTGAAACAGACAGTCTGATTATCTTGAAACGTGCCTTGACGTATACAGCCTGCGGAAAATTACAGAACAAGGCAAGTTTGAAGACTAACCTTAATGAACTGATGTTTTACCAGCAGAAACTCCCTGCCTTCATCCTGAGTTGTAACTTCATTTCTTGTCTCTAGAGTGGATTTTATTTAACGCCTGTCCTTTCTTTTGTGGCTATGACTTGTGCAGAGACTTCATTTGAGCTAGTTCTTTCCTCCCAAAACCATCTGCAGGAGGGCACTGTGGTGAGTTGGGTGCTTTGGAGAGCTGGAGGTGTGCTGAACATGGGAGATGTGCATGGCCTGATTGACTTCAGGTGCAATCATGCACACGTGCAGCTCGTTTCTCATGTGGTTCCCTGTATTAGTCATAGACTCATAGAATGGTTTGGGGACCTTAAAGCTCATCCAGTTCCAACCCCCCTGCCATCAGCAGGGACACCTTCCACTAGACCAGGTTGCTCAAAGCCTCATCCAACCTGGCCTGGAACACTTCCAGGGAGGAGCATCCACAACTCTGGGCAGCTTCTCTCATCCTCAGCTATTGAAGTCCTGTGCTGCCAAGGTCTATGCTTGAGATGCTCTGTAGAGTCAGTCAGGAGAAATGGGGACTCAAAAGACAGAGTCAGGCTGGCAGAGAAGGGTAGGGCGGTGTGGTTACATGATACCCTTCAGGTGTTTCCTTGCCAGTCACAAAGAGACAGCTCTCATTAATCCCAAGGCACACCAAGTTCCTCCTGACCACGATGGCAAGCTGGACAGAAAAAAGGTGGCAGCAGCAGGATTATTGTCCTGCTTCAAACTGTCAGAATGAAGCACAGGGCTGACCAACAGCCCCCAACAGTCTGGAGTGTGTCACTTGCTTTACCTTATGTTCTAGTTTTGTCCCTTTTATTCTCCCCAGGTTCTTCTTCCTCACCAAGTCCCTCTCCTCCCAGGCACACTCCCCTCTCCTCCATCCACCTGTATTTACTTTTCCCTCGCTGGCCCCAGGTTTCCTGACTTTATACACTTATTTGGTGCTCACGATACGGTTGCCTTGGTAATTTCTACCTCAGTTAGCAATTAAGCTAGTACCCTGCTTTTGTTATATGCAACGTTTCTCTCTTCTACCCTTTCTCGTGCTGCTGCCTAGTTAGTGTAACTGCTGGTCAGGGATGGTCAGCTGCACATCCGTTACTCCTTCTGATCTGCAGGTTCTGGTAGCTTCTCGTACCCTTACTTCGTGTTGTATCTTACATAGCTGTAAGTCAGGGTTAACCAAAGGCATCATGTTGTCTTTGCTATGGGAGTGAGTGTCCATGTGTGTGCCCTTGTGCTGTTGTCTCATTAGTGTTGCACTTTGGTGAGGGCAGAACATGTGTCTGCATACCTCAACTTGCAGTTCACAGTGGGACAGACTCCCAGCAAGGCAAGTGAACAGGACCACCACAGCAGGATGAGTGTTTCCAACATGAGTCTTCCTGTGCCGCCAGCTCCCAAGAGCATTTGAGTCAGCTTCAAAGGTTCTTGTGGCTGAGCATGAAAAACTAACAGAAGAGGTTGCTGAAAGTGAGTGGAATGGCTGTGAGCCTGGAACAAACCTTGACAGGACAAAACCCAAGTGGGATATATCATGGGCTTCAGAGCAGCTCTCTTCCCCTGTGTCCCACTGGCTAAATGGCTCATCCACCCAGGAATTTGGCCGCCAGCCTGAAGCCAAGGTCAGTCTGCTCCCAGGTTGCATGAGCTTGGATAGCATTGCTGCCTAGATCTGTTCTTCCAGTGTGGCCTAATTTCCAATGCTCTGACTGTTTTCCTACGGCAAATCTTTGTCCAAAACCTAAAGGCAGATTTTCTTTTATTTCACCCTACTAATGACAACAGTGGTTTTCTTTTTATGATGTGCTTAACGTCTCCTGATTGTTCCTCTCTCAGATACACCTTCCTGTTGAAATGATGTTGAGAGCTAGATCACCTACACCTGATCTGAACTCATCCTGTGCAAAAACCTTTCTGTGACACAGACTTCTCCCTCTCTGCAGACAATCCAGCTGCCTACACCATTGCTCTCATGGCTGTAGAAAGCTTTTCCTCATGTTAAACTTCAGTCTCCCTGCCTGTAGTTTAACCTCCTGATTTCTTATCGATGGTAGGAGTGGGAAACATCTATTCTTTCAGATCTGTGAGGATATATGTCTTCTCTTGACTTGACAGTCTGCATACCTGCTATGCTTCCTCTTGAATCACGTTTTCTAGACCTCTCATTTCTCTTATTTCTTCCCACTGGTGGCTCTGCAGCTGTTGCCTGCCTTCCTGATACCACTGATCATGTAAATACAGCTGTTAACTCTGGAGTCTACTGATGGCAAATAGAATACCAGATGCTGTTAACAGCCCTGACACAAATACCAAAATATCACAGTGGTATCTTGAGGTTCAGGGGCCAGAAACTTTCTTAGTGACTGAGGTGCACATGGATGGGAGCTGAATGAAAGAGCAAAGCTGTATTCCCATCAGCCCTGCTAAGACACTGGTCTAGCAAATATACACATCAGTGGACTGGACTGACTGCTAGATCTCTGCTCTCTCCCCAGACAGTCCTGCTTTCATGTCCCTGCCATTCCCTCCACACTTGCCTGGGCACTGCTAGACCAGGAGGCACAGCAGCAGCCAGGGGATGCTTGAATCCCCACGCCCCTGCTCTGCCCTGGCTCCCTGATTTCCAGCCTACACAGATATAAACCCCACCGCAGCCGATGCGCCTGGACCGACAGCCACACGCAGGAAATGGTCTTACCCGCTGAAGAGACAGACGGGAGCACTCGCGGAAGAGAAGGAGTTCATCTGAATCAGCAGAAACGCAGAGGGGAGAAGTTGGAGCTTGGACAATCTGCGTTAGGAAACATCTGCAGGCATGTGTGCACACACACAGACACACACACACACACATGCAGGCGTGTGCACACACACAGACACACAGACACACACATGCAGGCGTGTGCACACACACACACACACACATGCAGGCGTGCACACACACACACAAACACACACACACACACACACACACACATGTCCACGTCCCTCCCGCACATACAAACACCCGGATACAGCCTCCGAACCCAAACAGTTCTGCCAGAAGCTGAGAACAACTTCCCGCAAGAGCAGAAGATTTTTTATAAGACTTAAGGATTTCTAACCACAAGGCAAATAGAAAAGGAGCATCTTCAGTTGTTTTAAAGCATCATCACAATCCAGAAAGCCGTGAAAAAGCCCATTCAGCTCAGAGCAGCTTTCAAATAGGCCAGCTTTGAAATTCTGGGGGTGGGAGGGAACAGGCTGGTCCGTGACAGCGTGGGGAATTTGAAAGGAGAATCCGGTCTCACAAACGATACAGTTTCATTTCTCCAAAATTTCCAGTGAAAAACCAAACCCATAACCATTAAGTAATCCGGAAGTTAAATCTGGTTTTCTTCTGTTTCTCTCTTTTTTTTTTTTGGTTAAATTCTCTTTACATACAGGGCTTCAGTTATGATGTTTAGGACACGCAGCGTTGGTTACTGCCTCACTGCTGCTTGACTGTGCAGCACAGAGAAGACGAGCCTTTTTGGTTTATGCGTCTTCAGAAGTGCAAATCGAGCAAACTGTGCCAAAATAGCGAGGTCTGTGTGTGCACCAGTGGAGTCCCTGTCCTTTGGATTCATGTCTGAGCTGTGGGGAGAGAAGGGAACTGGGGTAAGAACCATGCTGCTGCCTCAGCTGTTCCAGGGGAAGAGTCAGCCAGGGGCAAGGGCGCATGCCTCCTCCAAGGTGCTTTGGGGAAGACTGAGGAGCACAGAAATTCCCAGTCCCATGGGTCCTCGTAGCCTAAAATTGACTGCTGCATGCTGATAAAAGCAAACAGCGTGTTCCTCAGCTCCGCTCTGTCCCCAAGCCTCAGGGACTAACCTCCGGCAGAGCTGGTCACTGCTGGAGGGACACCTAGCCAGGCAAGGCCACTTGGAGGTGACTGAGGCAGAAGTTGGTAAATTCAAAGCAGCAAGGAGGCGAGGAAGATTTCTGACTGCCCTGCAAGGACAGCATAGGTTAGAGCCCATTATAGTGAAGACAAGTTTGCCTTTAAGAGAAGTCATTTCACATCCTCTTCCCTAATGGGCTTGGGTTTTGTAAGGCATTCCAGCAGCTCTCTTGACCTGGAATATATAAATAAAATATAAATAAGGTGCTTTATGCAGCTGAGGACAGTCACTTCTCACTTTTAATAAAAAAGTCTATTTTCCCTGGAATATCCAGCCTTGCTCAGGGCTGGCAAACAGATGGTACAGAGGAGGCCAAATTACCTTCACAATCAGGAACCACAGCTGGAGTCATGCACTGCATCTGATCCACCCTGCATCTCCCACCAACAGCAATGGGAACCTCACTCACAGATCAAACAAGGGATGTGGCCTCATGTGACACTGGAGCTCCTGAAGAAGCATCACAGTCATCATAGAATCCCAGACTGGGTTGGGTTGGGAGGGACCTTAAAGCTCATCCAGTCCCAACCCCCCTGCCAGCAGCAGGGACACCTTCCACTAGACCAGGTTGCTCAAAGCCTCATCCAGCCTGGCCTTCAACACTTCCAGGGAGGAGCAGCCACAGCTTCTCTGGGCAACCTGGGCCAGTGTCTCACCACCCTCATAGTGAAGAATTTCTTCCTCACATCTCATCTCCATCTCCCCTCTTCCAGTTTAAAGCCATCACCCCTTGTTCTGTCACTCCCTGCCCTTGGCCAAAGTCCCTCCCCAGCCTTCCTGGAGCCCCTTCGGGTACTGGAAGTCTTTAGTTTGCAGGACACAGCTCCCAGATCTTGCCACATTATCATGGTATTTTCACTTTTGTTTTTTCTTGAAGTCCCAGCTCCTGGAATCATGTGACTCCATGTTACATATCACTATTTCATCTCATTTTTTTAACTTACTTTTGGTTACCAAGTAAATTAAAAAACATCAGACCTCTGGGTTTCAAAAACAGAAGGCAAATCCAGAGAACACAACCTTTGTTGCTTTTTAATTCTAGATTTGGAGTGATTATTATTTTTTTTCAGCCATATATTTTTTCCAGGGCAGTCTTGGGATGGCAGTGAAAAGAGCTGGAGCATCAAGAGGAGAGTGCTAGTGCCTGCTCTGTTGCAGTGCAACCCTGGGACTGGCACACTGCAGCTCCACGGCCCCTTGCAGGACACTCATCTTGAGCAGGCAGAGTCCCTAAGCCATTGCTCTCACTGGGAAACACATTTCAGTTGACCTTACATCTGCATTTTTAGTTCATGTGTTCTGCACATGAAATGGGAAAGATGCTAAGGGACAGGCAGTTCAGCAAAAAAAATTTCCAGTGACTCAGGCTAGGAACTGGTTTTTGCCTGTGCAATGGGGATGGGAGTGAGATGCTGGTATTAGTATGCACTGCTGCTGAGACAAATGACAGCTGTCAGAAGGCTTTTGACTTGCTGCTCCTTTGAGAAGAGTAAGGAGACAGTTTGCACCTTGTACATCTCTCACATCAAGCCCGAGCACTGAAGTCATTCCGTGCACATATTGAATTTTTGCTGTGTGTCCCTGATGACCAGAAAGCAGTTTTTTTCAAAAAAGATGAGATTCTGAAGCAGAATTTGAAGAGAAGAGTGTGCAGCTTGTTTTGCCAACTAGATGACTGCAAAATACATGCAGCTCTCCACATTTCCAGGCTCTCTAAATTGCCAGCCCCTAGAACTGGCTCTGCTTTCAACTCCTGTGTAGCCAGTGGTTCTCCCAGGTAACAAGTGATAGAACGATAGGAAATGGCCTCAAATTGCTGCAGGGGAGGTTTAGATTGGATCTGAGGAAAAACTTCACTGAAAGGGTTGCCAAGCATTGGAACAGGCTGCTCAGGGAGGTGGTGGAGTCACCTGCCCTGGTGGGATTTAAAAGACAAATAGACATAGTGCTCAGGGACATGGTTTAGAGGTGGAATTGGTAGTGTGAGGTTTATGGTTGGACTTGATGATCTGAAAGGTCTTTTCCACCCACTACAATTCTATGATTCTGTGAAATACTCTTTTGTGTCTGCCACACACAAGCAGTGCTCTGCAAAATTTGGCCAGTCAATGCTTCTTCCAGGAAAACTCTGTCTCAAGCTGTTAAATGCTGTGCTTATCAATTAGTGCTCGGGATTTGTTGTTTAAACCTGAATAAAACCCAGCATAGAGCAAGTAGTTGGGGGAAAGCTGGAATGCAGCCCAAGCATGGGTTCTCCAGTTACCTCTGCGGGCTCCCAGAGCATTGCAGTGAGAGCAAACCCCACGCTGCCAATTTTTCACAGGCGTACCAAAAAATCCTGTTGAGCGCTGCCTTCTCCCTGGAGTAGAGTCTTTACTCTTGGTTTTCCAGGGGTAGAAGACACCTTTCACATCCAAGACCTCTGACTGGCTGATGGACAACTGTCCTGCACTCAGACCTCCCTGGGGTCATCAGAACTCAGACTGTACCAGCTACTTGGAAACAGCTGAGGAGGCACTACCTGGAGAGCTCAAAAAGAAGCGTATGATGTCCAGCACACAGAATGGTCCTTCCTATTCACTGCTGTGTCCCACTCCATCCAACACATTTCTAAAATGCTTGATTTCTTCTTCTAGCAGCAAAGGCAGGTTTGAAGGTGACAGCGAATGTGAATGCTCAAATTGCTGGAAACCATATTTCTGAGCATCTTTTTTAGAACATCACTCTCAGGGATCTCCAGGTCTCTGCCAAGAACATGCAGAGGAGAGACAGAGAAGGTTCAGTGGGCACACGCCCAAGTCTGCTGCAGTGAGGAGCAAAGACAGATGGATGGCAAGCCAGAGGTGACATCCCATCTGCTCCTGCAGGATCTCTCTGGCATCTCCTGGGGACTCAAGGAAAACCACAACCAGAGATAACTAACCAATGAGGACTCACCGGTTATCCTCCAGCGTTACCTGAACCCACAAAAACTGGAGCAGACACCAAAGCATCCCGCTGAGGAGATGTTCCAGACAGGGCTAAGGAAGGGTGGTGGGACAGCTGCTCAGAGGTGAGCATGCTATGGCTGAGCTGAAGACTGGCCGTGCCCTGGCCACTTGTCTCTTTTACAGGGACTATAAGGCAGGAATTTTTCAAGCAGGAAATACTTGAGGGTTTGCGTCCACCTCTTCTAAAACGTGCAGGAGCTCCAATGTCTTTTTTCACAGGGCATTGAGCCCAGAATTGGCCTGCACCATTCTGTCCTGTGCTGGAGACTCCACAGTCCACTAACCCCGTTCTTTGCAGGGAGGAATTATCTTTCTGCTCTGCATTTGTAGACAATACCAAGAAACCTCCTCCAGCAACTGCAGAGAGATGCTGTCGGAGCGAGCTGTGGGTGTGCGTGAATGAATGAGTGAGTGAGTGAGTGAGTGAGTGAGTGAGTGAGTGAGTGAACCATGCGTTAGCATTGGCATGAGACTCTCCATGATTCCCAGACTCCTAATTAATGGTTGTGAGCATGTTTGCAGTGGTAGGTGTTCACTTGCAAAGTGAGAGAGGGGAGGAAAGGCAGCAGGAGCAAACCGCTGCCTCTCCCAGCACAGCCCAGGCTGCAGCCGTGATGGAGCACGGATGTGCCCACACTGTGACAAACCTGCTGTGTCAGGACACGAGAAGTCTTGTTGCATTTTTGCCTGGAGCACCGGGCAGAGCACAGGAGTGTTTGCTCAGCTTGTCCAGCAGATTTCACAGCCCATGCAGAGCTCTGTGCTGTTACAGCTCCCACTTCAGCTAGGCTGGCTGAGAAAAAGCAGCGTGAACTGTAGCCCCAGCAGTGTGGAGAAGTCCTGTCTCCTCTCGTCATTTGGGCTTGCTGTCTCCCCTACTCCCTGACTTCCAGTCTTTCTTTCAGAGCCCAGCTCCATCTTTTTCTTGGATACTTGGAAAGATGAAGGTCTGAATGTGCCTGGAAAGGGGTGTGTGAAGGACTAAAGGACATCTCCCAGTCTCATGTCCCTCTTAACCAGTCACTTTTACAGCAGATGAAAGCTGCTCTGAGGTGCAGGTGGGATAATCATAGAGTCACAGAATGGTTTGGGTTGGAAAGGACCTTAAAGCTCATCCACTTCCAACCCCCCTGCCATCAGCAGGGACACCTTCCACTAGACCAGGTTGCTCAAAGCCTCATCCAACCTGGCCACAAACACTTCCAGGGAGGAGCAGCCACAGCTTCTCTGGGCAACCTGTTCCAGTGTCTCACCACCCTCACACCAAAGAATTTCTTCCTCACATCTCATCTCAATCTCCCCTCTTCCAGTTTCAAGCCATCACCCCTTGTTCTGTCACTCCCTGCCCTTGGCCAAAGTCCTTCCCCAGCTTTCTTGTATCTGTGTGCTGCATCTCTGCTTCACCTTTTCTGTCCCAGTGCCATTAAGGGCGGGTGATACAAAGGGTTCATTAGCATGGACTAATGAGCATCACCACAAACACTGACAAACTCTTCTTTCCTTCAGCTCCCCTTGAGTGTCACAAAAGTCCCTCGGCTGAAGCCACCTTTCTGAGGGTCTCAGCAGGAGGCACTGGGAGACAGGAACATGCATGGCAAGCTGCAGAGAGAGGTGGACTGGGAGGAACTGGGGACGTGCCTGGCTCTTCAGAGAGCAGTTCACCAGGTTAGCAGAGCTAATGTCTCGGTGCTCCGGAGGAGTTGTGTACCATATTCAGTGAAAGAGCTGGGAAGTAGGTCAGCAACGTAACAGAGGGAAACAGGGAGCTTTAGGGAGAACCTCATGGCTGACAGCTAATTAAAATCTGAGTTCCACTGCTTGCTGTTGCAGTGATTTCAATGTGCAGGGTGAAAAGCAACAGCA
>NW_010338697.1:27993-29294 GCF_000700745.2 Antrostomus carolinensis
CACCCCTCTGCCACGCCAGCTTGTGCAGCACCTCGTGTCCTGCAGCCACCACCAAACCAAACGCTGTTGGTGCTACACAACCACCGGGGTCCTGGTGGGCAGAGCACAGCTCTGAGCATTCTGTACTCATTTAGTACCACTGGCCTTGCCGAGAGAATTGAGTCCCATCAAAGTACCACACATAGCCAGATGCAACCTGAGCCCTCCTCTGAGGAGTTTTAAATCAAAAGAGGTGAAACAAACAGCCAGGGTTAGGTACTGAACAGAAAAAACATGGGTTTTTCTAAACCAAACTCTTTGGAAATGCTTTTCACCCCATGTGTAGGCAATAAACTACACATGGGATGTGTATAATAAACTACAAAGTGAGACCCAAACTAAATAATATCAATAACAGCTGCGATACTAATAACAAGTAGCTCTTTTGTGGGTTGGTCAGTTCATCACAAAGTGCTTTACAAAGGAGTTTTGTGACGTTGTCCATGTCTTACACCTCATCTCGAAATACAGTTTTCCATCTCTGCTGAAGGACACGGTGATGCAAAAAATCAAAGGGAAAAAAGGATGATGCAAGGGAAAAAAGCACAAATGAAATCCAAAGGTAAAATTCTGGCTTGCTGTCTTGCCAGTGGTGACAAAAATTATAAGCATAGCCAACAAGAGAAGCGGGAGAAGGTGTGAGAGGGTGCAGGAGCTAGAGGAATGGCTCTGCTTCTCCACAGTTCTTGTTGCACCTGAGGATCTGGGTGTAGAAGGCTGCTCAAGGTCGCTGGGTACTTGCAACTACCAGTTTGTGAGCTATTAGCTTTGGTCCTATTTTAAGTTCCTAAAGCCACAGAGTTTTGCCTGGAGGGTGGGACAATGGGTTCATCTGCTCCTTGCTGGAGCCAGCGAAGGGTGGAGGAGTCGCTCAGGCATGGTGAAAGGAGAATTGCTCACAGGTAGGACACCTGGGCCAGCCTGAGGGGCAGCAAGTCCTTCTGTGCCAGGCTGCTGGCTTCCAGCTGGACCTCCCCAACCCCAGTGACCCTCCCGTGGACAGGAGGCTCTGTGGGTTCAGGGGCTGACCTGGACATAGCCAGATGCAGGGGCAGATCCCAGGAGGACCCTAGGTGACCCATATGCCCCTTACCTGTCACCCCATAGCCCTGCTGTCCTCTGCAAACACCAACACGTTGGTGATGGGAGAGAAGGGAGTGAACCTCAACCCAGAGCCTCTTGGGATGCTCCTGGTCTCCTGCAGGGATGGGGCTGTCCTGGGCAGGGCTGGGGAAAGGCAGGGCAGGGCTGAGGGCAAGCAG
>NW_010338698.1:0-548 GCF_000700745.2 Antrostomus carolinensis
TTGGGTGATGGGGTCCCAGTTGGGTGGTGGGATCCCAGTGGGTGGTAGGTTCCAAGTGATGGTGGGGTCTCAAGAGGTGGTGGGGTTCCAGTATGGGTGGTGGGATCTCAAGAGGTGGTGGGGTCCCAGTAGGCACTGGGGTCCCAGTGGATGGTGGGGTCCCAAGAGGTGGTGGGGTCCCTTTGGGCACTGGGGTCCCAGTTGTGTGATGGGGTCCAGGTGACAGTGGTGTCCCAGTGATGACGGGGTCCCAGTGGGTGGTGGGGTCCCTTTGGGCACTGGGGTCCCAGTTGTGTGATGGGGTCCAGGTGACAGTGGTGTCCCAGTGATGACGGGGTCCCAGTGGGTGGTGGGGTCCCTTTGGGCACTGGGGTCCCAGTTGTGTGATGGGGTCCAGGTGACAGTGGTGTCCCAGTGATGACGGGGTCCCAGTGGGTGCTGTGATCCCTACACAGGTTGGAGGGTCCAGGTGATGGTGGAGTCTTGGTGGGCACTGGGGTCCCAGTTGGGTGGTGGGTCACAGAATCCCAGACTGGTGGGGTGGGAAG
>NW_010338699.1:0-13183 GCF_000700745.2 Antrostomus carolinensis
GAAAGAAACCCAGCTCTATTTCAGCTAAAAAAACCAGGACAAGAACAAATACATTATAGCCTAAAATTCAACCCCTAAAGGTTTAGCTAGATTAAAAAATTGTTCTTACATCTAGGGAGCTTTATCAATGTACACCTCTGATGTAGACATACAGTAGCACATACTGGTGTTTACCTAGTGCAGTTGACCTCTTCATAAACCCTGCAAAACCTTGAAACCTATTTGGTCCTGAGTGAATTCAGTTCAATGAGGACAATACAATATCCTGCCCCTCTCAAATACACACATCTTACTTGCCTAGTATCTGTTAAGAGTTCATGGGAAGAGTCTTGGATATACAATGAATTTAATAAGACAAGATCAGAAAAATAACTTTATAGTAAGAGTATTTTAAAGATAATCCAGCATCTAGTTTTAAGTTTACAGCAGCACAACTCAGGGAAAATACATTTTCATTGTTTTTACATGGAATAGCTCAAACTGGTAAGCATCCAAAAAAAAAAACAGCAGGAACTTATTTGTTGTAGGTAGAATGCATAGCCAACAAGTGAGGACAATTATTTCCACCTAAAATACACTTCTCATTCATTCACTCAAAAGTGAATATAAACTATTTTTAAATAAAACCCAAAGTATTACCTTAGTTTGTGCTCTTTACTATAAACACATGGCAATGCAATAACCTGTTGAACAAAACAAAGCAAAAATAATGAAATCTAAATCTGCTTTTATAGATTTTCCCAACCACACTGACTACATTCTTACTCGGTGTCTCTGCTATCAGCTGTGATATTACAAGCCAAAACCAAACTCTTCCTGTCCTTTTGCTGGGATTTAATGTTTAGAAATGTATGTTCTTAATCCTTAAGGATTTGTAGAACAAGCTGTCATTTTAATCCACTCTGACGCAACTTGCTTAGTATCTGAAGGAACTTCATCCATTTCTTTCTAGGTGAAAACAAAATCTGGTGACTGTCACATGGGAATGGAATCACTGTTTACTTCTGCAAGAAAATTCAGGCATGGATGAACCAACTATCTCTTGCTGCCTTTTCCTATATACAGTAAAAAGGACAGTGCCAGTCTAAGCAAGTTTGTCAGCAGCCAAGCCCTGAACACAGACTTCTTTTCAAGATTTTTCCAGCAATTGTAAGGATCAAGCAATAGTTAGAGTTGTGCATCCTTGCACAGATAAGCACTGGCTTTCACCAGAGGATCAACAGAGAATGCAGAAACAGAAGGCCAGTGTCTCGATGTCCCTGCTCACACAGGAACACTGCACTGACACATCACCCATTGTATCTGCTGCGACTTATCTGAAGCATTCTCATACAATTCCTACTGAAATAAAAGTTATCTGTGTGACCACACAGATTAAATTTATTTTTATACATCTCCTTGTTACACTAATCTGTTTTGATAGTGAAATTAAATGGATTGAGAAGCTGTCACATTTTATATATTTGTGGCACATGGAGCTGGATGCTGTTCTCGGCTCTGTCACTTGACTTTGAGCAACTCACATAGTCTCTGTCCCAGTTCTTACAGACATCAAATTATGACAATAATTCTTACCTGTCTGAAAGGAAGGTTGTGAAATGCTTTCATGTGAAATGCTGATGTTTGTAAGAAGGTTTCAGAATTTCATACAGAAGCTCTACAGATCAATTATCCAGGTCAATATTATTACAGCTTCAGAGTTGTTCTCATTTGCAGAACCTGTCTAATCAGCAGACAGGCAAAAAACAACATCCAGATGTTTACAGTCACATTAAAGGGGCAAGAGAGGATGACAGAAACATTTGCCCTTGCCCTTTCAAATTATGATGCTACAACATTGCTTCTTGTCTCATTCACTGAGGGGAGATCCTGCCTATGTAAGCGAATGAAGCAATAAGGTACAGTAAATTTCTCCTTGGGCTCTATATGTGAGAACAGTTGAGTGTCCTCTCATTATGTGGTGATAACTGTTCACCCCAAGGACTCAGAAAAAGCCCTGAAAAATTTAGATTTAAAAAGTAACAATTGTCTGTGATATACTCTTCTTTTTTATCTTTCAAACACTGGCTGAATTACATCCCTTCACGGGAGGAGCTGAGAAGCTCTAGTTATTCCCAATACAGTTTTTCTGTGTTGCTACTCAAGTTTGTTGCATGACAAAGGTTCTCCATGTTGAGAAGGTCACATGCTTGTTCTTCACGTGCTTGATCCATGGCCAAGCCAAGCCTTCGGGTTCAGTGACTGCAAAGGGCTATAACCCTTTCAAAGCAATAAGATGCTTCCAGATAAAAAAAGGGAGCAGCTTAACCTGGGAGTGCTGTGCTGAAGCCCAAGGTCTCTGTGCATCCTGCACAGTTTGCTGTCCCACTCCCCGTGTTGTGCTGCAGGGAACAGGTGAGAAAAAATTGATACATTCAGAGCCTGGCAGTCAAAGACTATTTCCTCAGCCTACCCAAAATCCTCAGCTGAACGTAATTACTGGGATTTGTCTCTTTCTATATTAATTACTTTTTCTAGTCTTCTAACAAGTGTCACAGGACAATTAGACGGATAAGCTGGGAAAATGCTATTATGGACTTGTTCTTAAGTGCAATTTCCATCTGTCTCTCTTTTTTTTTTTTTTTTTTAAAAAAAAAAAGGATTTATAAACTATGTCACCTGTCAATGATAACGAGCAGTGGAAAAAGCCAGGAACTGAGAGTTTTGGATGATCATTTTTTTTCTCATCAGAACTGCCAACCACGGGACATGTCTGACTCAGCAGTGCCCTTCAGCTCCTTGTGTTTCTGTTTGGTTTGGTGATTCACATGGCCTATTTGTTGGGAGACACTGTAAGTATTAACACCGTTGAACACAATAGGATCTTCACGAGCATCTTCAGGAAATACTGCATAATACATAGTAATTCTTTTGATAGCAGTTCCTAAATCCCACCTATAGAAACAGACAGATGACCCTCTATTGGATATGAAGGTTAATTACTTTAATTAGGATAAACTGAGTGAATATGCTTTTACTTTCCTTTTCCAGGGATCCAGCAAGGGAAAAAAAAAAGAGAGTTAGCAGATAGCTGGAGGGTAGGAATAAAAGAAAAGCCTTTTCTTCCATATAGAAATATGATATCAAGAATAGCATCCTGTCTTCCATCTGCTGTCACGCAGAGAGGTATCTGAAGCCATACAGGCTACTGCCACCAGACAGGAAGGAAATTGGAGCCTCCCACAACTGATTCAATATTATGAATATATGAAGAGGCTGCCTCAGCTTGTTCATGTTCTGACCCTCTAAGCTGCATTAATTAAGAAAATCAGAGTCAATAAAATTGACTAGATTCTCAAGGGTGAACAAACAATAAACCAGCAATTTCATTGCACTCAATTCCCTTCTCACCTGTTAATGAAAGGACAGGGTGTCGCTCATACCTGTAACTAACATGACTACTTGTGTAAGTGCAGGCTTTACGGACTGTGCAAATAGAAATAAAGAACCTGCAATAACCAAGATAAAAACAAGTAATAGGATGAATCAAATTGGTGGCTGTAGGAATGGATTTCAGGGCTTTTATGAAGCTATGTGGCCTGGCAGAAGACCAGATGGGGTGAGGGAGGAACTGAGACAGAGAAGATTTGACTGAGGAAGACACCAATGACATGTATTATATATGAAAGTGGGAGAGGTTGGAAATAGATTTTTAGAGTCATCGTCACAGAGGTGGCAGCTAAATCTATGGGAATAACTAAAGTAATCTCACTTACTCATTTATCTACCCACACACGTACACACCCTTGCTGACTTCCTAATTGATGCTGTGGCTAGAGAAGCAGCATTGAATTCAAAGAGAGGCTATTTGTATTTTCTTTCTGACCCAGCTGGACCCAAGAGGTGCCAGGAATCTTGTGAGAAAGGCTCCTTTCAAAAAGAAATTGAGCTGTATTTCAGGCAATGTGAATTATGGTTCTCTGAAACCTCTAGTCATTCAAAAAATGTTTTTTTGCTCACTAGGGCAGCATGGTAAGTTAGCATGATAATGTGTTACACTATCAGATAGATAATTTTTTAGTAATTCCTGTACTGTGATGTTTTAAAATACCAAAAACCCTAAGATATTCCATGAAGAGAAAACTGCTGAATCTTTTTTTTTTTTCATTTTGAATTTGCATTTTTTTCCCTGGCATCTTTTTACAGCATCCCCTTTACATCAACACGTAACTTCCCCCACCTTGCAAAGATCCCTGGTTTTATGCTGTGCTCTCTCACTAATAACTGCAGAGGGCCAGGAGGTATTGTGGCTGGATCTGAGCTGTCTCTGTGCTGGCTGGCCAGCTGCTGCCCACATCACCATTAGGCAATGGACACCCTTATGCTGCAGCCTTTACATCAGTGGGGACACCTCTCTGGGTCTTACTCCACTCTCCAAGCACTGATTTTCCTTATATGTGCAGGAGATTCATATCTCTACAATCTTTATGCCTTTTCCCAAAGTAGCTGAAGTGGTTCAAAATTTTTAGAAGGCCATTAACAAAAATATCAATAAATTTTAAAAAAGTGATATTTATATTGAATTTGGAAGCCTTGAGTTTAAATTTTCCACCTGGTTCATGTCCCTATTTTGAAAAATATATTGTCTAATTCTTAAGAAAAACAAAATTCAGTTACCTCACTTTACTGAAATGCAGTTCATGCTCTTCAGGTGTTCCACACCATAACACAGTGCCAATGCCACGCAACAAGATACACAGCCATGCAATAGTGCTGTTTGATTTCAGTGTTAGTTGAAACTAGATATAGTTGAAATAGAATTTATTTTTTTAGGCAGGTAAGCACATTAAATAAAAAAATGGGCCATGCTTTAGTGGGTACAGGAACCAGTCCTTCTTGTCCAATAATTTGGATTTGTCAATCTCTAGTGTGATCTGCTTTAGATGAAGAAGTCAAGTTCTCTTCTGCCCTGCTAATGCCAGATATGGAGTGATAGGTGTAAGCAAGGGAGTACTCATTCCCTGTCCATCACTGACAACTGATTTGGGGTCCAAAAGGGTCAACTTGAGCACTTCATTCTCTCAAGGGCTGATAAAGGTAAGTGAATAAAATGCTGGGTCTTATTTTCATGTCTTTTCAAGCACTATATTTTACTTAAAAGATTTCCATATTTAGCACTAGAAGATAATTGGAAGCATCTGATACAGCGTTGTTCTTCTGACTGGAGCAGGGAATGGTTGTTAGGTTATTCAGCTGAGCATTTTGACCCACAATCATCACTATGTACTCCCATCTATCTTAAGCTATCAAAACATTGAGGGAATTACACATAGAAAAGTCTAAAATGTTTCTGCCTTGCTAATCTCTGCTGTTGAGTACAGAACCAGAAAAAGTAAATTACTTCATGGATTGTTCCTGACTTACAGGGTTAACGTAGCCTGTGTCAATATATTCTGATCCAAAGATACTATCCTTGTTCTTAGATGTCTCACAGCTGCTTTCATTAAAAATCTCAATATTTATGCTCTGGGAGGTGGTGAAGTGAAGTCTTGCTTAAGAGCAGCAATGTAAACAGCATTATACCTCCCTTCAGCAGGCACTATTCGCACACCTGTCTTTTTTGGAAGAGTTTCAGTTTGCTATTTTTATTTCCCTATGCTTGTGAAGTCAGTAGGTTAAGGACTTTTTTTTTTTTTCCTTTTTGATACATGTGCCAGCTACACTTTTCCTCTAATCCTTACTTAGTTGATGTGAAGATGGGCATATCTAATGACAAGAGTGTTTGAGGACCTCAGGGTATAGTGAATATTTTGCATGCCCAACCTACTTCCACTGTGCTAGCTACTGTTATCTTAGGCATAACTACTACCTGAGACTTGCCAAGTATTAGGTATGTGACATGACACATATTTTCCCACAATGTCTTGCTCTTCCCTACAGAACTTAATATCTCACTCAACCGTGGGAAATATTTATTTGTTCATTGGCACATGGAGGACGGCATTGAATATCACAAAATCAGCAATTTCCATTGCCTGGAGTCTCCACATTTCACTATAGTACAAGTACGGCTGATTCACTGCAGTTTGCACTGTCCCTCTAGGATTTGCAGGTGTCCGCATGTGCTCCCCAATATGTCTTCGATGAAGGCACAGCACAAATTGTGGGGTGAGGCTGCTGGTCCATTCCACCATCCCTGAACTGGCACTTACCTCCATGGTAAACCAGGGAGTCACAAATTGCAATAGATTTTATTTAAAAATGCTTTCAGCAACCAAGTTTCTCCTGGTAGCACAGTGAATTTCTACCATCAGTGCAGTGCCAGGCTGCCTCCTTCTTGTGGACAGCTTGGAGCTACTCAATGGCTGAAAGCACCCTGAGCCTTCTCAGGCTTTTGGCACTTCCCACCACCACTAACGTTTGTGCAGTTCAAGTACAGGCAGGGACAGAGACAGCGCTAGTACAATAATACTATGTTTGAATATTTCGTAAAGGTTGTGACATGTCTTTTGTAATATATTTTCAAGCTCCCATAAAGACAGCAGGGCACAAACATGCTTTACCATTAACATTGAACCCTAGAAACAAAAGATTTATAGAACAAACAGTTCTGTAGCACATGGCTAGATCCCACCTATGTCACGTCTGTGGACAGAAAGATTAGGGCATGTCAGTTCCCTGGAAATGGAAATATTTCCTCTGTGCTGTGAGAGATGTTTGAAGACCAGGGCAAGCCTACAGCTGGAGCTGCAGGAAGGCAGTTTCATTAGAGCGTCCCAGACACAGCCCAAGTGCTTACCCAGCCTTGCAAATGCTTTCCTACGTCTTTGTTAGTTACCTAATCTGTGGTAAAGGATTATTGCAGTTAATATGCAGTAATCTCGTTAATCTAAATTTAAGAACACTACAGGATCAGCAATAGGTTTAATATATTGCAATGTCTGTAGTATGTCCTGAATTCTTCCCATACCACTCAAAACCCATACATTAGCTAGTGACGTAAATGGGGCTTTGGAGACCATCCGTACAACAGATGCACAGGCCAGGCACAAACTGAAGATGCAAAATCTCATTGCAGGGGACTGTTTTCCAATCAAGTTGGATCAATATCTAAAACGTTGTAAATTCTGACACTAAAAATGTCACAGCAAAGCATAACCAGACTTAGATCATTACAACATGTATATAATTACAACATACAATCCTGTTACTTAACAGGCATGAAAGAAGAATTGTTTTCAAGTGGTGACCTGCCCAGCTAGACAACATATTGGCAATATTTTAAGTATTGGATGTCATCTGAATTTGGTCTATGTTACTGCTTCCAGTGCTAACACCACTGGAATATTAGCTGGCATTACAGTGGGGAGCTTTCAGGAGGAAAAAAAAAAAAACAAAACAAAAAAAACTATTGCTAGCATAATCTTTAGTCTAGGAGTGAAATGTAATTTACTAGAAAAATATTTCTCATAACACTTGTGAAACAATGAACAGCAGCTCTTATATACCAGTTCTAACATACCATTACAGAAAGACTAGTAAATCTAACCAGTTTCCTGGCAACGTTCTCACATAGAATAACTAATTCCTGAAGATTTATCTTATGGTTACTAGTATAATTTATAAATAATAATGACTAACTAAAATGGGTTTCTCTCTGAAGTGGCAAGGAAAAAATCTTTTTATGTAAGTATTTGCTTTAAATTATATTCCCACAAACCAGATTTCACTGCATTTTTTCAGAGAACAGAGAAAGGAAATAAATAAATAAATGAAATCCTAAACAAAAAACTGAAATGTCACCGAGATTGTTGTCCCAGTGCTATCTGATAGAAAGAGAATTTGAAATTGGCAAAGAGAAAAGTTTCATCAGAAACATCTGCTCAGATTAAATGTTGGGTCTACTATTGGATACATAACGTTTTGTTTACATTTTGTTTCAGAAATGGTTTTTAAAATGATTAACAGAGAAGTTTTCTGACACAAGGAGGGAATGAAACTTTTTAAAAATGGTTACTAACTGTTTATTGTGCCAGATAAATTGATATTAAATTATTAAGTATATAATTTAGTTATCAGGCCATAACCATTGCAGTCTGTAAAGGACAGCTGTAAAGAATGGGAGAATGGCACCTTCCTCCAATTACCAATAATGATTTCAGAGAGTCAATAAATTCTGAGAGAAAAATTCTGTACTGTACTGATTTGGGACTGCACATCATAGCAATGTGCAAAATATTTAATATATAAATAATATCTAATGCATAAATATATACAGACACTTGAACACACATTCACATGCATACACACTGAGTACAGCTCATTGCTAGTAACTGGGAAGAATATTTGAAAAAAGCTTGATTCACTACTGCATGTCTTCAATCTTGTGTCACCCCATTGCTCTTGTCTAAGCATGGAACCCCTGTATTAGAGTGGAATTGTGTAGAAGTGACTCATCTAAAGTGCATAAATTACAACAGCCTTGCTGCAAGTTCACAGATAATGTTTAGGCAATCAGGAAGCCTAAATGATTGTTCAGTTTTTCAGAAGCATATCTCAGCTGTTAAATAAATGTATTCCTTATTTTACTTTTAGATGTTTTTAAAGTATAGAATGTCTGTTAACTTACCTGAATCTTAAATATATGCTGAACATAATACATAAGCTATATGCTGACCTGCACAGGGAAGCTGTTCTGACATGAAACATGTGCACACCACAGGTTGCTGAGGAAGAGCATCTTCTTTCTCTATCAGAAAGATAAACTGAATTTTGACCATTTGAATATTAAATGTTAGCTGATAGTATTTTTTAAATCTCTGTTCTGTTTTTTGTTTTGTTGTGGGTTTTTTTGAGGGGAGTAGTAGATTAAGCTTTCAGTTTCTAGAAAAGCTATAATATAATGTGGGGGATTTTTTTTTATTTTTATTTTTATTTTTTTTTTAATCAACAGGAAAATAAAGTCCATACATAAAAATTACGGTTCTCCAGGACCGGCACTTTCCATGTCACATTTCAGATAAGAATTATTTTCTTCTCAGACGAATTACATTACCTCATAAAGGATTTAAAATGCCAGCAGATTCCTGAGCAACAGCAAAAAAAAAAAAAAAGTAGTACTAGAAGGTATTTCTTCAGAACCAGAGGGCAACCAAGTGCTACTCTTTGACAGTGTTACCTTAGGGTACAAATTTTAGTTACATTTTAGTAGGAAAGCAATCTGTAAAAAGTAGATTAAAACATCATATTCTGACACCTAAAAACTTCAGCTCAAAGAGGGTAATTACGTAAAGCCTTGCTTCAGAAACTGAAGTGGAAACAAGCCCATGGTCCTGTAACCCCTCTGCCCTAACACTGCTCTGAGATTCCAATCAGGCACAGTAACCTTGGGATAGAGCACCTGCTGTCTACACGTTAATATATGCAACCTCTTTCACAGCCAAAAATTATTATTCTCTTGGTTTTCAATTCTTAAACTTATTTATTCTGAGTGTTACCATGTTCCCCATGGGTCTTAATTGCCATTGGGGCTCAAGGAGATTCTGAGCATCCCCTAACAGCTCAATAAAGTAGATATTTTCAGACTTTCAAAGGACCAAGGATGGAAGTATGACAAAAAATCATAATTCAAGCATTTCCAGTGTCACAACTTGAGGAGAGAGGTGACCGTCAACATCACAAAAACTAACTTTTTTTTAATAGTATGCATACAGAAGTAACAACAGTACAAGGAACACAAAAGTGCCTGAGATACTCAAATAAAAGTTTTCATATACTCTGTACCCAAAACTGAACAATTGAAAAAATAATAATGAAAATTATGTAAATTAACTGCATTTATTAACTACCAGAATATAAAAACAGTATTTGTTTTCACAACCTGGCATTAACATTTGAAAACCAAAAGTGTAAGCAATGAAAATACACCAATAACAATAAAAAAAATTTAAAAAGGGCAAATGTTGAAAAAAAATTAACCCTGTTTTTTCCTTTTAATAACTTAAGTAAGATTTTTAATATCAGTGAAGCATTCCTTACCCCAATTTATGAGCTAAATACCCAAGGTCACTGTAGGAGAAGGACAAAGATCCTTACAAACGGATCCTTAATAACTTACTGTTTCTTTCACATGCAGCAAACATCTGTTAAACTTAAAACTAATCTTGAGATCACAAACGTAGTATCACCAGTAATATGCTATATGCCTACAGCGTCTCTTTCTCAGTGACGTGACATACCTTGGTTTAGCTGTTGGCTCTCTGTTTCTACTTCCTTCACACATGGTGTTTGGTTATCATACTGAATAACAGAGCACAAAATACAAGTCTTACTGTTCCTTCCTGTTTCCTGTTATAAATTCAGAAATATTTGCAAAGTTTGATTCTTCAAATTTCTGTCCCAAAGTTTCACAGGACTAGGTAGGCACTGCAAGAAGAACTTAATGAACCTTCAATTTCTTCAGCTCAGGCCTGATTATTTTAAGCCACAGCCTCTGACCTTCTTGCTTCGCAGTGTGTGGAAGTTTCAATCATCAAAGCAGTTTCAGCAATGCCTGCATGAGTTTCTAGACTTAATTTCTTCATGGGGAGGAAATGGTATGTTTTCTTTCAATAACTGCATTTTTTGTACAATTAAGTTTTATTTGTGCAGTGATTAGGGATGGCACTGTACCTTCCTAATCACAGATTAGGGAAGTTTCTTTTCAGTTCCTGTGCTTCCCACCAGTGATGGGCAAAAGAGAATCAGAGAGTAGGCCTAACATTAATGCAAATGTCTTCTAGAGAAACCTTAGATACAGAAGTCTGATTTTTATCTTATAAGAACCATGCTTGTTGGTGACTGATTCAGTACCACTATTCCTGCTGTGGTCCCACTGGTATTGGTGCTGCATGATTGGAAATGCCACTCACTGCAGATTTCCCAGGCACAGCTGCAGTAGTCAACTTGCACAAACCTTTCACAGATCTAAAGGGCTGTACAGAGTTCATCTGGATCCATGGCATTTAAGTGAATATAAGTGGAAGGAGACTCAGTTTCAAGAGGTTTTGTCGTTTACATGGTAGTTTTTACACAAATATATGCTTTTCCACCTACTCTTAAGAGTAAAAAAGAGAAGCATCCCCTTTGTCCTAACATAGCTGGGTTGAATAAGGAAAATATCTACTTTTCATATGTATCATGTAGGTCTCATTTTGTCTGCAATATATTATTCTCGCTGAGCACCAGAGAAGAGGCAATGTGAAAAAAAAAGGTCTACTCTAGGCTTGTTCCTCTCAGGTAGAGAGCGCTGGTGCTTCTTCATGCCAAGAGCTGAGGTTAAGGTGGATTTTACACATTAAAGATGCTGGCTTGGCAAGGAGGAGGTATAACCTGCCACTAATAGCGACCAGAGAGGAGCTTTGGGCAGTCAGGCAGTGTAGCAGGTAGCAGGCTTCCCTACCAAGCTGGGGCAGAGCCAAACCCACAAGCAGGTCAAGCTAAACTATGGCTCTTTGCTGTTTAGGGCACTTCTTTGGACGCTCCTTTGACAAATAAACATGACTTTGTTTTGGAGAAGCTGTTTTCCAAGTCACTTTAATTAACTGCTGTCACAACAGAGATAAAGGGTGTGTATGTGTCAAATCCAGTTAGGCCTGTCGAGTTAACCTTGCCAGTAAACAAGTGAGTTGAAGCCCTGAGATGTAATCTGAAAGTGGGAGCATACATGATTCCTCTGAGAGGGACAAGGTAGCCAGAGGGATCTGTCTCCCAAAGGGTGCAACAATGGGAGACAAAAGTAGGTCATCTTTCTGGATGACCACAACTGCACTAGAGAAATGAAGAGACCTCTTCCTGTGTCCTTTAGGCAGGAGAATAAAAGGATGTTTCCTCTTCCTAAAGGGTGGGAAGTTGAACAGAGGTCACGTCTTGTCCTACTAGCTACAAAAGGAAGGCGTGAAGAGGTGTTTCTACTCATCTGTCACTCAGTTATTAAAATGGCAAACCACTGTGGATACATCATGGATTACTGTCCCAGAAAAGAAGCTTTTGCAGGTGTCAGCAACACAGGGAGGGTGAAGAGGAATCAGCATGTTGCAAACCAACACACTACACAATGGGCTGGGTCAGGTGGCAAGAGAAGGCGGAAAGCCTCTGGCGTGACTCCACTGCTACCACCTTTTACAATTTGCTGTGTTCGTCTTGAAAAAAATTGTCTTGCAAAGATGAAGTCAAGACTAACTACTCCTGAGAGCTGACCACAGTTGTATGTAGTACCATAGAGTCAAGGTACATTATTTCTCTCTTCATCTTACCCTGGTTCATTCCTCTGTCCCATTAGTGACACATACTTGGGTTTCCCCATGACCTGAGCACTCTGTACAGGTTGGATGGACCATCAAAGCCATTTGAAGTATATGCAGTTTATTTCTTCCAAGTAGTGGTACAAGAAGTGCCAAGACCTTTGCTATATCTATGGGGATCAGTGACATGCATGAATGCTTGACATTTCTCGCAAGGAGGTTGATATCCTAGCTTCAACATTTTCATTTACAGAAAGCAGGCTGGTGCTTTTCATATAGCTCTGTGCCTTTGCAGTTCTGTGAGGGCTTCACTGCTTAATCCCATGGAAAAATTAGTCCCCTCATCCAGGACAGAAACTGCAGAAGCTTTTCAGTTGTGTAGGCAAAACTGAATTTTGCAACCTCCGGTGATAGGGACCAAAGCTACTTTTATGGGAAGAAAAGAGAGGTGAGGAAAGACAGAGAAAACACAGGGAAACTAGACGGAAAATTGGGGGAAAAAAAAAAAAAAGAAAGAAAAGGAGAACCTCAGAAAGCCAGGTTTGATGCTCCTGCTGTCACTGAAGGTTTGGAGGGGCTGAAGAGGGGTTACCCTCTTTGGCATTGTTGCTTCCCTAGACCCCTGATGTTTTGCTTGGACAGTGGCAGTGCCAGCCTGGCTTTCAGGGCTCTGCACTAGGCACAGTCCCAAAGCAGTCTGCAAATGCAGCTGCTTCATTTGTCTTTACCTTAAACCAGTCTGATCCCCTTTTACCCCAGCACCTGCCAGCATGCTCCTTGCTACTGATTTTTTATCTTTCTTTAAGGAAGCTGGGGCTTTTAGAAGAAACTGATAGCATGACATTTACAACAAAGTCTAGTGGGTTGGCAATTTCACTTAGACCATAGACTTAGTCACAGAATCACAGAATCACACAGAATCA
>NW_010338700.1:0-33604 GCF_000700745.2 Antrostomus carolinensis
AAACCTTGCCATGCAAACCCAATACAGTTGTAGACAGTGATCAGGTCTCCCCTCAGCCTCCTCTTCTCTAGGCTAGACAACCCCAATTCCCTCAGCTGCTCCTCATAAGACTTCTTCTCTGGCCCCTTCACCAGCTTAATTGCCCTTCTCTGGACACACTCCGGTGCCTCCATGTCCTTCTTGTAATGAGGGGCCGAAAACTGGACACAGTATTCAAAGTGCAGTCTCACCCAAGCTGAGTATGGGGGAAAGATTACTTCCCAGGAAGTAGCATGCTAACTAATCTATCAGGCAGCATCTGTTCCTCCACTTCAGCATATTTCTTAGTTAAACATCAAAATATGTAAAAAATAAAAAATAATTTGAAAAAAAACCCCCACCAATCAACAAACAAACCAAAAAAACCCCAATAAACCACAATAAACTTACTCCTTACAGGATATCTGAAATTTCCTGCCTTTTTTCCTTCTGTTCTTAAGATGAAAAAGTTTATATGGTAGTGCTATAGACATGCTTGCAGCAAGTTGCAGTACAGAAGTCTGGTTGAGGCAGTTCTCCACCTTTGTGTAGGGGGTAAATTCACCAGCGTTTGCTCCTTCGAGTTTTGGCTGATAGTGCCAGTGCTGCTGCATAGGCCAGTCAGCCAGCAAGAGCAGCTACAGCATGAGTCATTCTCTTTGGAGACTGAGCACTACTGCAGTACAGAGTCGCATATGCTTGGCACCATGCTGTTCTTTGAAACACTTCTTCTAAGGCTTACAAGAAATGTACACCTTTCCTAGAGGTTAATTCAGGATGGTAGTGCAGTGCTTTAAACGAGGCTTCAGTGGTTATTGAAGGTAAACACTTTGTGACCAGAGAAGTAATTATACTATGCAAATAAAACAAAAGTCATGCAATGTCTAGACATTGTGTTGGTTTTTTGTCAGTGTTATGAAATCTACTGAGCCAAATTTCTCTTGATATCTAAAGATCCAATTTTCTGTTTCTCTTTACAGCTGGATCAGTTGGCTGTAGATGCTGCAAAGGAGAAGAGAGATATGGAGCAAAAGCACTCCACTATTCAACAAAAGGTACTTGAGAGAATGTAAAATGCAGACTGAACACACATTTTGTATCTCTAGCATCTCTCCCCGGTGGTGCCTCTCTGCATCAGAACTGTGAGGGATGGTATCTCTAGTGCAGAGAAATAGACTTTGCACATCATTGAGCATAGGGTTGGATTGCAGATACTGATTTTGTATTACAGAACAGAATATTCTGTATAGTTTTGACTGAAACATAAGTAGAACAGTAGAGTTTATTTGAATGCTGGGACTCTAAAATTTCATTAGAACTCTTAATTCCTATTACATCTTGGATTCAGTATAGTTGTAAAAATTGCTGTCTTTCCGTCCTGTGTGTCTGTAGAAGAGGTATATACATTGCACAGTGCTACAGTCATAGTGTCACTTTCTGGACTGTGCCAATTCTGAGTGCAGCACTTTGAGGTAGTGTGGCAGCTGCTGTTGCTTACAAAGGGCAAAAGTAGACTTTTGTAAAGGCTGTTTGATGTGCGGTGTTCAACTGTACACAAGCATGGAAGTAATAATGTTCAATTGCTGGTTTGGGAAGACTTGTATGTGCAATAATTCTTATTTTTGCTAGTTGAGAAAAACGTAGATAATTCATGTTGTGGGGGGAATGATTTCTGTTGTTTGGATGTTTCAGAAGCTCTAGATCAGTGTTGGTTTTGCAGGTATAATGCTAGAAGTTAAAAATATTTCCACTGAACTCTCCGGTAGTGAGCTAATACTGCAGGTACTTTTGAAAGGGATTAGATACCAGTTTAAAGGTAATGCAATGCTTCTTCCTCTCATTCAAATACATTCTTTATCTGTTCAGGTGGCATAAATTAAAAAAAAAAAGCCTAATGTAAATTAAATCTAATGAGTAAATAAATTCAGGAATGCAAACATGTTAAGATTATAATTTAGGTAGCCTTAGTAGGAGCCAGTATTAATGGGAATAGGTAACATTTTGGGATGCTGAAAATGTTTTTGTCGCTGCATCCTGCCATTCCTGCAGGAGCTGGTGGGAAGCATTAGAATTGCTGTAACTGACATTAAACAGGCACAATGATGGGTTTTAGGGTGGTGCTGATGTGCTATTTGGAGGCAGAAATGAGGTAACTACAGGCAGGGAAGGGGAGGAAAGAACTTGAGAATTAACATTGATGTTAAAATTTTACTTTGGAGCTCAATAGGCCTAGTTTCAGGAATGGGCAGTAGTTGAGGGATTTTTAACTGTTACAGAACTGCGGTGCTTGGTGAAGGATGTCAGTTATAGGCAATTATCTTTTAATTGGCCTTGGAAGCAATAACTTGTTGCCATGAATTATGGTCACTGCTGTTGCCAATGGTGTTTACAGTTTTTGTTTTTTCTTCATATGCTGCTTAAGGCTGCTTTGCAGGTAAACTATTTCTAATATTATCAATGGTTGTTGAAACTTTCAAGCTTCATTAAACTTGATAAGCTATAGCTGTGTGTAATATAAATATTCTTGGTTTCTAGTACAAATGGCAATAATAATAATGAGGTTATTTATCTATTGTTCCGTATTTTAATTAAATTACCATTTTACACTGTCTCCAAAATATAATCAAGGCAGTCAGATTGTATTGTATGTTGTCCTCTGAAGTTCTGTGTTTCAAGTTGTATGTGTTGTCTCCTGTCCTTTTCAGTGAAGTCATTGATGCGTTTTTGTGATGATAATGCCTAGATGAATGCATCTAGGCTTTGGAGGACATGCTTTATTGGAAATTCCTCTTATAACTTGTTAAATCATTTTCTTGGTTCAAATCATATTGTCTGTTTTTTGTTTCCTCCTACTTGGTTATCCCAACTTTCCCACCAAATTTGCTTCCAGCTCATCAGGATTTCAGAATCTTGAACTGCCTTAGACCTTAGATCTTGTTCTTTATATTATCATTTGTCATCTGGTCAACCTGGGAACTTTACTCTCGTCTCATGGCTTTTCATGTTGCTTTCCACTGGTCTGCTTCTTAGGTGTATGTTCCCAAATCTTGCAGTACCAAATCCTTCCATGTTTTATAACTACTGAAACTTCTCCTTGTGTTGATATTGTGAGGTGTAAATGCATTTAATGTACTGAAGTTTTAATCTAATGCTTCAGAATGATGCCTTTTCTTCATTGTGTGGATAAAGAACAGTTCCTTTACTGAAATGTATAGGTAAGTGCACATGTGCACACACCTACCCACCCACTACCTGTGTTTGCATATATGTGCATATGCATGCAGAATAATTGCACTAATTAAATAACTCATCTCACTTTTCTTTACAATCATCATACTTTTTAATTAGGCTGTTGTCTGAGAGGTTAATATAAAAGTCATGGAAGGGCTTGGTCACCACTATAGTTTGATTTCTGTTTTAAGAGAACTGATGCCCGATTTTTTTTTTTTAGTTTGTTTTAACTTTTGTGTTCTATTTACTCAACAAATATGCAGGAAACTTTTTTTATTGTAAGAAATTATTTTTTTCATATTAATCTGGAGCAATGCATACTGTAAATTAATCTAGAAATGCCATTATCATTATGGGAACTTTTGGCAATATATTTTTATAGGGAAAGACTCATGTCAAGAGAGTGTTGTCACAGTGTCAATATCACTTAAGATGTATAACTCTTGTTTTCTGAGCAGTTTGCTGCCCATTGCTGTAGTAACATGGTGAATGAAGAAATAATTTTAAAATTGGTTGGACCTGTAAACAGCATTTTTGCTTCTTGGTTTTGTGCCAAAGCTTATATCTTGTTTTAAAATGAGGGAAATGATACAGGAAAAATGTTTGCATTAACTTCAAATTGTTGTTGTATTTAAATTCCTTTTTCATTAAAAAAAAAAAAAAAATCTGCATCCAAAAAACTGTTCAGGAAACATCTGGAGTGAGAATGATTTGAAAATTTTTAACATCTTGAGTAAACAAGGTGATAGGAAACCAGATGCTACCACAGTCATAATGCAGGCATAAACCAGAGCTGCTGTTGAGAAGTAATGCAAACTAATTCCTGTCTCAAAAACAAAGGTGTGCCAGTGTTTCAAGAGAGTTGAAATGGCTCAATGACTATATTGCCTTCTTTCGCTTTGTCTTGGACTGTAAACCCTGGTACTTGCTCTGTCTGTTGTTGCTTTAAGCCCTTCCCCAAGGGACTTTAAATTTAAGCATGAGAAACATCTCTTGCCAATGGGATGGGAATGGAAGCAACTCTCTAAGCGAGGGGTTGCACAATTAGTGTCTTCTGTTTAGTATACCCTGGAGTCATTTGCAGATTAGTGTTTTCTTTGGTACTTGCACTCCCCCATTTACTGTCTTTTAAAAAACTTTATTCTGTTTCTCTACAGTAAGAAAACATATTGAATACATATTCAGTGTTCAAATGCTGATATTCACAGTCCCTAAGATTTACTGGTAAAATGACTTGAATAGCTTCCGTGACCCACTAGCAATCTTCATATTGAAAGTAAATCAAAAACTCTGCTGCTGAAAAGTATGGGAGTTTGTCTAGATAACAAGAAAATTATATGTAGGGCAACAGAAAACACGCAAGCTATGGGATGAATCTGATATGTGTGGTAAGCTGATAAGTTCGTATGAAAATACACTTACTGAAACACTGTTGAGAATGGTACATATTCTGTGACCCACCAGATTAGTATCAATTGTGGAAATGAAAGTTGTTTTTCCATTGCCAGCTGGTTTGCTATCCCCTGTGGACATTTAAAGAAAAATGAGAAGAAAAAAGCATGAAAGCACGCTGTACACTTCACTTGTGTAACACACTTCCCTATGTCAGCTGGCCAACTCTGAAAAATATGTATCAGAATAGAAGCCATAGATGCTCCTTGCTTCAAATCTGAATGAAATGTGAGATATAGCACGTGGGATGAACCTGATATAGCACTTCAGTGTAACTTCCATAATACTGGCTTAATTTTCTTCATTCTGATTAGGTGAAATGTACTTTAGTCCTAACTGACACCTAGTTAGTAAACAAATTATGTTTAAAATTAAGTCTTGTCAGCTGCGAGTTTGCTTAAGGAATACAGAATTCTGAATCACATAAAGTGACTGGGTTTATTAACATGTGATTCTCTTACCCAGGACACTGGAAAGATATGGATGTATTTCTCTCCACACCCTGATTTTTTTTTTCCTGAGTCACTAAACTTTTCCATAAGCCAAGATAAAAATAAACTATGTGACTGCTTTTCTCCTATTCTTTAATTATAAAATAGCAAATACTATAAGACCAGACATGGCTTATCTAGTTCCTTTTTCTACTTTTATCCTTACTATTGAAATAAAATGTGGGTTTTTTGTTCATCTTTTTACTGACCACAACTTTATCAATGAAGTTTTATGGATGAAGCATATGGAAGCTTTACTCCCTCCCCCTGAGTTAGTAGTCTGCTATGTATAGTTAGGAAAATTTGTCTGTATACTCTTGTGTCTTTATCTGCTCTGTGAAGGTGGAAGTCAATTCAGGGAAGCCATTAAAAATGACACTAAAACCACTTCATGAGGAAGGCTCAGTGTCTTAGACAATTTGGACTGAGAGTGTAGCATGATAAACAATCCAGAGGAGTTTTCCTGTCATGCTTGTATATGTCTTCAAAGTGTAAATCTAGATTCATTGGAAAAGAGACTTGCATTTTCTGCAGCAGTTCTCCAAACCTAGAGGAAAATGTGATTGCATAGTTCGGACAGAAGAGACTGAGGGAATGTATGTTGTCTTTCACTAGACAAGGAGTTGCAGGCATCACTGAGGCAGGAAGATGCAGATCTTTAGCAGGTTTCATTATGTTTGGGAGCTGGTAAGTTAGAGTAATTTATCAGTTTTTTGGGGAGGGGGAGAATGTGACATCAGCATGTCTAAGTTTGTGCTTATAGGGGTTTTTTCTTCTTTCCTTTTTCTTTTTTTTTTTTGGACAGGATAAGGAAAAAAAACTAGAAATGGCTTTTAACACTTTGAGAATGTTTGTGTATGTCATGAGAGTTGTGAAATACTAAGTTAAAATTGTACTGTGATATTTGTTTGTGCTTGCATTACGTCTTTTATGTTCAGCATGTCCTGATCTAGAAAACAGGTAGAAAAATCAAAATTATTAAATGCTGAATAATAAATTTACAAATTTTATTTTTGAGATTCTTGTATTTGCCACTTATATGTTTATTCAGATCAGTATATGGTAGTGATAGTTCCATTTTCTTTTGGAACTCTTTTGCACTAATCATCTGCCAGTGAATTAATGAAAATCTTGATTTAACATTTCAAATTTAGTTAATCTATTCAGATTGGTAATAGCTGAAAATACTGTGAGGAATTTTATAGAATTTGGTGCTGTGCTGGCCTGGGAGTGTAAAGGGCCCGTTTTGGTGTTTGTAGCCACTTCACTGTCTTGTTTAATTAACCTTGGATTGGACCAAACCATCTGCATGTATAAGGGTAAACATTGTGTGTAGCAGAAAAGTTGTGTGCAGGCTGGAACGTTACATAGGGCTGATGGTTTTGGTTTGAAGCCGATTTTTTGTTTGTTCTTGTATAGCCTCTTTTCCCCTACGTATAGTCAAATTCCTAAGGAGCAAAGTACAAAGCAGAACCTTACAGACATGCTTTTCACACAAACCTGATGTTTGCAGTTTACAAAAAGTACCTGCTGAAGGTATGGGAGAGTGATGTTATTGAATGTTCTGCATCCTCAGTATTTAACTTGGGTTTTTTTGTTCTGAAACTTAATTTTCAGTGATATCTCTTCTGCCCTAGTTAAGAGGAAGAAGCCATATGTTGCTAGTCTACTTTAGGGATATGTTTTACTACCAGTGAAGTTAAATGATAGCATATATATTATTTTGAGCTCTGGACACAGTTTATGATAAATTATGTCATTCCATTTGTGCTTTTCCATGCATCCCTAGTAACTGTTAGCCTACCACTCACTGAACACCTGAGCTCCGTAGCTCCCTGAGAAGAGTCCATGCTCTTTCAGATGAGATAGGAAAGCAAATAATCACCACGTTTATTAATACTTAGTCTGTTCTGCCTTTGCTGGAGATGTGAAGGAGTTAACCTTTCTCAAACTTGTAAAGCTGTTATTAACCATTATTAGCTGTTGTTATTTTTTTTACTAGATTGATTGAAATGTGTATTCCCTTGTCATACTTGTAGCTTCGTATCTTTGTCAGAGGTCATAAAGAAAAAATTACTGCTAAGTTCTTGTCATCATTGCCAGCACACTGACCACTCTTTTAGAGATAACTGATAGCATCATCTTAATTTGGTTACTTGTCTTCTAAGTTCTGATCTGGCTCACTTGTCAAGACGACATAACTGAAGAAAATGCTAAAGCATGACTGGGTCTGTGAAGTTGTCTGCAACAGGCTGCAACTGCTTTTCAGTTTTGACTGCTAACTCCCATTGCCCCTTTCCTCTACCTTAATCTCCCCTTTGTTTGGAATATATGCAAGACCGTCTGAGCAGCCAGTTGAAGCATCAGATGCTCTATTAGTAATGTTTGCACTCTCCTTGGCTTGTAAAGGTCACCAGTACCTGAGCAAGAAATTCCCATTGTGTGCAGGTAAAGTAAAAATCTTCAGCATTCTGATCTCATAAAACTGCTTTTTAAAAAAACTGTAAGGGGCAGAGAGTCATGACTTGACTAAGAAGTGTTGCAAACAAAACATTATTCCAAAACATTTACTCTTTTTGACGTTTATACTGCCCATATTTGAAGTTTCATTTGAAACTACAATGTCTTTTTATTGTCTTGTGCCTTTGTACTAGGATTATTCCAGTGATGATACTAAACTAGAATACAATGTAGATGCAGCCAATGGTATTGTTATGGAAGGTTATCTATTTAAGCGAGCCAGCAATGCCTTCAAGACTTGGAACAGGTAATTATTCAGAACCTTTATTTACTAACTTATTAAGATACTGCTTTTTAAACTAAATTCTTGTCTGACTTATAACCTACGCAATTCACTGATTCCACAGTTTTCACAGAACATTGGACGACTGTTAATTAACATAGAGATGACACTTCCAAACCATTTTTCCTTATTTTCTGTCCTAGTTGTTGCAAGCCTTCTTCTAAGAGTGTAGCTTAGTCTGGAGAAGTCCCATGTATGGAAAGCTTGCTTTGTTGTGGACAGTAGAGCTCTGTAAATACATTTTGGCCTTTACTTTGAGGTTGAAACAGAGCAATCCTTAGGATTATATACAATAAGTTCTGTGAATGTATGTGCTGGGAAGATAAGTGTGAGAGGACAAAGATGGAAGTGATAAAGCCATTGGAAGCAGGGAAACACAGTGAAGGACTCAAGTTTTTTCCTGAAAGATAAGCACATAATTGATACGTGCTTACAGTTCCTGTCCCGTGCATTGACTTCTGCTTAGTTTGGATGGTCCTGTTGGGAATTCAGAATGTCTCTTAAACGATGTATCTTCTACTGTTGTTTAGACATTTTTCTTCCTGAACAGGATTTCTTTTGTATTTCCAAGGGTCTACGCTTTTTTTCAAGGAAATATTATCTATGCTGGAGCATTTTCAGTATAGTTGGATACAGTTCTTGACTTTTAAAGTTAATTTGTTGTGATATAGAGCTCTTTTTATTATCTTATGCTCTGCAATTTTTGCAGCAGAGCACTGGTCATCCTTGCAAACTGGTGATTGCACTGTCAGTAGCAATATGTGTTTAAAGTAATAGCTTCTCTTTTCTCTCTGTTGGTATCAGTTGGTGTTCAGATGGTTCTAGGCCTTTTTAAGTACTCCTTTAACACGGAATTAAAGGCACCAGGAATCATTGCGGTTACCACTATATACTTGCCAGCATGAAAAACATAAGGGGAAAGGAAATGGTACAGTGGATTTTGTCTGGGTTTGACACACATCAGTATGATTCTAGCTAACAAATTAGATAATTGTGATACTTCTGTGTGCGTGTCTTGGTCAGTGAATCCATGGACTCCATAGTGGATTATCCTGGGAAAAGTCTGGTTGTTGAGGGAGGAAAAAAATCAAAACCATGTAATGCAGCCCTTTGAAGAGGGACAAATCTGTTCTAATGAATGCAAACTTGACTTGTTTCCAATCCAAGCTAATTTCTTGCTAGGATGATGTAGTTTCTTCCTGGGACAGCTGTCAGCTTGTGTTTAATTGTCTGAAGACTTTAGTAATTTGGGCTTTTGGGAATCAAGTTTCCTGTTCTCGAGATAGTTCTACATGATGCTGGCTTGAGAAACAAAGTGCTTGAGCAGGTTGCGAAGTAAACCACAAGAACTATTTGCAATTCAATGTTGCTGTGTTGAAAGAGCTAGAGATTTTGCAATCTCTTTTTATTGTGACTAAATGGATAGTGTATAATGTACATGAGTATTTCAGATAATATACTTCAATGGAATCAAAATAATGTCTTTATAGTGGAAAATCTTACAGTAACAGGTATGGAGACCTATTTTTGAATGTATGTCTATCTGTTTGTAAATGATATTGTGCACAATTTTTCTTAAGGTATCAGGAACCAAAATCAGGTGCATTTATTATTGTGGAGCAGTAGGTGGAAAGCTGTTTTGGCTCCTAGCAATTCAAATGCAAAATAAGTCTGTATTGTGAAGAAAGGTATGTGTGAATAAATGTGTGTAGGGAGAAAAGCATTTATCACACTAGTGTGTTCTGAATAGCTTTTAGGTTGGATGCATTAAATGTTTTCCTTTTTAATTCTGCTATATTTTCAGATCATGCTAATTCTTTGCTTATTTTGCTCATTTTGCATTTTTCATTCCTTCTCCTCCTTTCTCTTATGTTTTAATCCTACCCCATTTTTTCACATGACAGGAAAAAGCCAGATCACATCAGGTACCAACCAGCTTCTTTTATACCTTCCCAATATTTCTTTGGCACGCAAAAAGCTCTTAATTAACCCTGCATTTAATTTTGATTACTTGCAATGGATGTGTAAGTGGCTCAGTCTGAGAAAATAACAGAAGGATTCTGCCTGTGATTCCAGTATACCTGCTGCTCAACAGCTTTAAAATAATTAGAAAGATTGAACTAGTTTTAGCTAAAAAGGAATTAAAGCAAAGTTTCAGCACTCTGAGCGTACAAGATCAGTGTTTTGACTTTTTCCAATTGAAGTTGGTGAGATTTTTCTTATCAACTGCATTGGAAACAGAGATGTAACTTTTAAATGTTGTGCATTCTTAGTCACTATTTTCTTTGCATGCTGATAGCAACTAGTGAAGAAAACTGTTTCTTTTGAGAATCAATAAACATGATTAATTTTTTATGTAAAACTCAATTTAAATTTTGTATTTCTTTTTGCTGTTACTCAGTTCTCAGAAATTGAAAATATTTCTCAATTAATTTTGTATTATTTCCTACTTAATAAATACTCTTTTGAATTGTGTAGGTATAAACATTCTGTTTCTAAACCCAAACAACTATAATTAAGCACAACTGAGTGAGGCAGTGCAAATTACTTTAAGATTCCCCAAGTATGTTTTCTTCTTCATCTGCTTCTCTCCTATTTTTGACAGAATGACACATTTAAAAAAACTTTGATAATGGTCAGTACTTACTGCACACATGTTGCCTAAAAGTTTATGAACATTAATTCTTAGAAGAGGAAAGATGTGGTATACCCTGTAACAGCACCTTCAGTACATATATTGTAGCTCAGAAGTTCCTGCCTGTTACTGCTCTAGACCCCCAGCCGTCTGTTTCCTACAGAAATACGTGGAGTTTATTGATGATACTTGGTTAATACAGAATTACTCAAAATTTTTGGCCTGGATAAAACTACTGTGGTGCTGACTTGCTGGAGAAGAGTCTGCCACTTTTATTCTTTCAAGTATGCAATAAAATGTATTAACTTTATTTTCCATTGGCATCTACTTCAAAAATGTATCTACAAGTTATACTACATTCTAAATTGTTGATCTTCTGATCTTATCTTTAAAAAATATCAAAAACCCCACACTTTTTGGCTGGACTGGAGAGTTCTCTTAAACAGATGTAATTTCTATACTAGGAAAAAGGGGCTGGAATACTTTGAAAACTTCTAGACTAGGCTTTAAAGATGACACAAAATTTTACAACTTGAGTGCTCACTTATATCCAATTGATCAGATTGAAGCTTATTTACTTATTTAGCTGTAGAAGAAATTAAGCATTACATTAATTAAGCTATTTACATTACCTAAGGCCATTAATAGGGATTTGCTCCATTGCATGTTATCTTGGGGCAAGGCTGCATTTTTTTTTTCCTTTATCACTTAAGCACTGCTTTTCATGTTTTTCTGTTTGGTGTTATGTTCAAAAAAAGCACATTTAAAAGTCTGAGTTTATTTTCCTTTTCCAATCTACTTTTTTTGTTATCTATTTAAATATTAGCAATAACCTGCCTTTTGTTCATATTTGAGGCTTAGTTACTCCATCTGCTTTTTTTTTTTTTTAAATAGATGGTGAAGGTGATACCTTTTAAATAGCAGTGAACAAAACTATTGCTGTTAATAAACTGAAAAAGTAGTTAACTTTTTGCATTATTCTGCTCAATTCTCTTAACCCAAAAAGATGCCTGTTATTATATTGGAAATCCAGTATTAAAGGAGGGTCCTGTTGTTGCTTTTTAAATTAAACATATTTGCACAACATTTGAAAATATTGTTAAAAGGTAGAATCTCATCTGTCTACTAAGTATTAACTTTTCTAACAAATACTAGATTTTCTGATTTGAATCTAACTTTTTTATATCTTAATTTTTCTTAGCAATCTTTGTGTGCTTCTCTTCATGAATGGCTTGTTGAATAAACTTATGGAGCCCTCTTGTTACTAATTGTAGTAAACTGTAGCTTGAAGTTCAGCAGCCTGTAGAGAATAACAAGATTATGTTGCAATACAATATTTTGTATATTGTTACCATTCAACCTAATTGGCAGTGCTGAAAACAGTAATGTGTGGTATAAGCAGGGTATTTGAGATAATGGAGGAATGATGCTGTGATGAACACAGGTTCACATTATAAGCCTGAACAAAACAAAAAAAGTGTAAATTTCACTGCAGGACTGAATTATTTTTTTAATATTCCCTTCATTTTTGACAGTTCAATACCAGTGATGATTGGTTAGCTTTTATTTTGTGCATCCCCTGAAGAGCTAGAAAGGGATGGTTATATTTGCTGATTTTCAGTATTCAATGGTCTGATAAAACACTGTTAGATCTGAGGCACCTATATATTTTTTTTCCAAAATATGAATGACCTTTCCTTCTCTGTGAATTGCATCCTATTTGTACAGCAAGTTTGACAAGGAAGGATACAGTTCAGAGGGGTTTTCAAGTGTTACATTATCTTTTGAATTTTATAGGATGCTTTCGTTAAATCTTTATTTGATATTTTCCTACAAAGCTGAGGCTTAAGTTAGGATTGTAGTTAAAAGGTTTTCCTTGGTTTTGCTTTGTTTTTGTGTGCCATGTTTCCATTTCAGCATCTAAAATTTTAAGAAATGCCAAGTGATAGAGAGACATTAAACCTACATGGGGTAGCAACAATGTAGTATTTTTAGTGCCTTGCTAAGTTATTTCTTAGTTCCACTCTCAGAAATATTTCAGGAGTGAGTAGTTTGTGTAGTTTAAGTATTTTTGTTATTCAAACTCTCTGAATTTGTGTTCAAAGTTAAAGTTGTAGTTTGCTGCTAAAATACAGAAGTAAATGTTCTTTGAAATGAAAACGTGTTGTGTGATAGCTTAACTAATGTTGTCATAACATGAATGTGTTTGTTTAGGATTCAAATTATTTGAACCTTGCTTTCTTTTCTGTTTTGTCTCTGCTTTCCCTTTTTTCTCACTATTATTCTCACTAAATACTTGCCAGAATTGACTGCAGCATTACTTTTGTGAGTTCTTTTATGCAGTCTCTCTGTAGACTGTATGTTAGTGCATTTTGGTCAAATAAGCACCGTACAGTTATGTATTGTCTGGATGTCTCTTTATTTGAATAGGCGCTGGTTCTCAATACAAAATAACCAACTTGTGTACCAGAAGAAATTTAAGGTAGGTACTAAAAACTGGCTAGGGATAGTCTGGGGGGAGTGGGATGGTTTTTCTGATTGATCAGGAGAAAAAGAAATAGTGCTGACACTGGCATCCTGTGTGGTCTGGAACAACCTACTGTATTTTCTAAATTAGTTTCTCCCTTTGTAAAATGAGACTAATAGCTACACTTGGAGATTTTTTTTTATTCCTGCCCAGTGACTTTATTTGCTGTGGGTGTTGTTACCTTGTTGCAGAGAAGGTTTATGGAAGAACCTTAAAAGTTGTTGGTCTCAAAAGGCTTGTACACAGTTGGTGGCAGCGAAGTGTTCTGTGCTGTTCCTTGAGCTGTGGTGTTTAACTCTTACTGGATTCACATACCCCATTTAGCAGTTGGGGAGAGAGGGGGGAAAAAAGGCATGAAAGCATTTGTTATTGAACAGTCAGGGGTGCTGTGTGTATGTATTTCATATTGAAAATGTGAGGTGGTTCCGCAGTCAGGATGGGTCTTTTTGGTGGTAGGAAAGTACGGCTGTTGTGTAACAGCAGCTTTGCAGCCCTGCCCCAAGCTGTAAAAGCCTTTGCAATCAACATTTGAGCCCCTGCTCCTTTTTGTACCGTTCTGGAATCTGCTTTTGCACCACGAGCTGTATCTGCAACAGAGAACTGTATGGAGAAGGGGGAAAAAAACAGGGTAGAGTTTATGACAATTAATTTCTCTTCAGTGTTAACAAACCAGGTTCAGAGACTGTTCCTTGTTATCTGGTGCTATCGAATCAGGGGTCTTCATTTTTGTGGTTGGAAAGGAAGCAAACAGTTGAGTTTGTGTGAGCGCATTTGAGGAGGGCATTTTGTGTTTGTGAATTCCAATTCCATTTTAATGTTTTTAAAAACACACCTTTAAAATGCCTTTTGTTTAGAATAGAATTGTTAATGAATTTAATCAAATTTTCAAAGCCACTGCATCCTGCTTCTGGTTTTTGTACTTGGCACTCACAGTACTGCTAATTTAGGTATAGTCTTTCTGATTTAGTTGTGAGCTAATTGAATCTCTTAGAAAATATCTCTGAACACCCTTGAATACTGTTGTTTAAATTTAAGGTGTTGATTGATTAGTAGATTGGATTGTAGGTACAAATGAGTTCTCCAAAATTTGTATTAAACTTGCATAAAATATAACAAAGCGTTAAAATTTATCTAAATATTTCCTGCTAAGTATCTCTGATTCCACCTATTTAAAATTTTATTTTTGGAGGAGAAATTTGTGTAAACAAGCAAGTAGAATATAGAATTAAATTAGAAATCATTTGGGATTATTAGCAACTGTATTATCTTTCCTCTGTAACTCATTTTGTTAATTTTTGTCTCTTAGGATAATCCCACAGTGGTTGTTGAAGACTTGCGGCTTTGCACAGTTAAACACTGTGAGGACATAGAAAGACGCTTCTGTTTTGAGGTGGTTTCTCCAACAAAGTAAGGAGAAGTGATGGAGCATGTTTATTTAAAAATAAAAAAAATGTTACATTCAGTTGTCTTGAAATGCAAGATTAACATTTCTCTTGGGATAACATTTTCTCTTGGAAAAGTATCTGAAAAATTCTATGTTCTGAAATTTTGGCTAAGAGTAAGTGATGCTGTGAGAAGTGTTCCTGGTATTTAGTTTACTTTTAGCACTAAAGTAAACATACATTCTTGTGCTTTATGCATAAATGGATTGTGATTGTGGAGCTGTTGTGGCTTAGTTGTGGCTGATACTATCAAGCTGCTTAGTAATGTAAAAAATAGATCTCTTTCTCCAAATTTCTGATTGGTGTAATGAGAGAGAAACATATTAAGAAGTTGTCATCTCAGTAGTGTTAAGTTACATTTCAGAATGCGCTAAATGAAACTACCAAATATGTAGTTTCAATGCTAGCAGCGCAGTGTATTGGTTATATTGGGAGGTGTGTGGCAGTTCTGCTGCAGCCAGGGCACAGGACGTGGATTTTTCATTAATAATTTTGAGATGTGACCATATTTAATTTTTTTATATAAGGTCAACCTGCTTTTAGGTGTGGGTGTTAGCTATAATCCCCACTCCTACTTAGATTTCTCTTGTTAATAGATTGTTGTCCTAATGTTTGCATTCTCAGTTGCGGTTTGCTTTTAACATGCATTTTGCTCTTGCTTGCCTATACTTTTTCAGTGCCTAATTGTTGGATCAGTTTTATACTTCATGGTATGAAAAGTAGTTCATTTTTTGTCAGAGAGCTTTAAAATAATTTTATCTTGATCTCTGTGGATGACCCGTGTTTTCAAGGACTGATACCTGTATCTTGTGTAATTAGTCATGGGGGGAAATTGTATGTGAGGGTATAAAAAAGAAAAATTTGGAATAAGAAAGGAAAGGGAATAGGAAGCTAAGCCATTCTCTGGGTTATTTTAAAAGGCTCATCTATATGTTTTAGCATTACCCACAACTAGTTTTGAAACAAGGAGTTTTCATAGATTCAGCTGCTTTGTTATCTCAAAATAAGTTTATTAGATGATGCCTACTAAACAATATACTTGTGGTGAGAGCACTAAACTCTCTCAAGAGCCTGTGTTTTATTGAACAATGTGTTGTTTGAGAACAGCTGCTTGGCCAGTCTCTCTGAATCCGGGTGTGTGTGTGTTTGTCACAGAAGCTGCATGCTTCAGGCTGACTCGGAAAAGCTGCGACAGGCATGGATTAAAGCTGTCCAGACCAGTATTGCTACAGCTTACAGAGAGAAAGGGGATGAATCTGAGGTGAGTTTAAGAACCAACCAAACAACCTCTCTTTAGATCCTGAAAATTAAAAATAGAGAAGACCTCTTTTTATGAGAGGGGAGGGGAAAAAAGAATCTGTTGTTTATCTTCCAGTGGAAATGCAATTACATTTTAAAAACTATAATTTATATCTAATCTATCTTTCACTCCATCTTACTAATGTTACTTGGGCCTATATGTTTCGATGAGATTTTTTTGTGTGTGTGATTAAAATTCATAGAATTATTGGGTAGCCCTATATTCAGTTCTGTATTTCTTCTGAAAGGCTAAAAAACTAAACATTTTTTCATTTCTATGATTTCCCTTGGCCTTAAATGCAGAAGTTCCTTTTCTAGGGTTCTGGTGCACTGTCAGTATCTGTAGGACTTTTGTTTCTTTAATTTAGTGTGTATCTTTTGTTTTTATTTATTTATTTTAGAAACAGGAAAAGAAATCATCCCCTTCTACTGGAAGCCTAGAATCTGGCAGTGAGACAAAAGAGAAGTTGTTGAAGGGAGAAAGTGCTCTACAGCGAGTTCAGTGTATTCCTGGTAACGCTGCCTGCTGTGATTGTGGTTTGGCAGATCCTCGCTGGGCCAGTATCAACTTGGGAATCACGTTGTGCATTGAGTGCTCTGGCATTCACAGGTTGGGCAGCTCTTCAGAACTATTTTATTTATGCATTGACTTAATTAGGTTTGTCTCTTCAAATGTATATTGAAGCAAAGTTAGAGACCTCTGTTAACAGAATTAAGGGAACTGCTTTATTTGTGTAAATTAATGGTAAAGCTGTCTGAGGTAAGACACAACGTGCAGTTACAGGTTAATATTTTTTTTCATGCTGTTTAGGAGCTTGGGAGTCCACTTTTCAAAAGTAAGATCTTTAACACTGGATTCATGGGAACCTGAACTTCTAAAGGTATGATATTTTTGAAACAAGTTTTGATTTCATACTTACTTAGATTGTTGTTTTAAAGCCGCTGCATCAGAAAGCTCAGTGCAGGAAGCACTTGCATTTGTACCCAGCGTATGTCTTAAATTTTCTACTCCAAATTGCTTATGGTTGTGTGTAGGTTTTCTTTAATTCACACTTTCTTATAATACATGCAGTAGCCGTAGTCATTCTTGTCACAAACTGGCGAGTCAGAACAACACGCTGCTTTCGGTTTCACAAATGCACTTTGAGTAGTAAGTTTAATCTGATACTTTCAATATATAAAAATGAAAATCTCTTTCAGCCCACTATATTATTGGTCTGTAAAAACTTTGGAAGCGCTGTATAGCATACATCATGCTGATCATGCTTGGAAATTCAGATGCCAACTCTTACAGTGATATCTTGATTTTGTACTCCTGATGGCTTATAGGAGAACATTCACGCAACTGCTCACGTGCTATTTGTGTGCCAAAATTGTAGCTTGAAACATGGTTATGAAAATCATGTGACACTGAAATACCAAAATAGGAGCTCGTGCATGGATGCATGTGTGCAGCTGAATAACTGATGCGAAGCATTTGTTTCTAGCTGTGATGTTCTGGTACTTAAATACTGCTTCTCTATTCTAAACAATCAAAAGACAGTGTGAGTAGGGCTGTTTCTCTTGTGGTTTGACCTGAAATAATTTTAATATCAATGTATTCATGCTGAGGAAACAAACAACTCGAAAAACTACACCCCTTGTCCTGTTTATGTAAATACTAGAGCTGAATATTCTACCTGATATTAGAAGCATGAAGTCTGTTCATTGCTGTAAATTGGACTTGTGGGCTAAATACACCTTAAAGTAGTATCTGCAGGCTGTTTTCTGTTTCTAATCTTTTCCTATAGACATAACAGATTATGGTTTAGCAAAAATGTCTGTTGGACAAGATGGAATGGACTTGATTGAATTGTCTCTTGCTGATGGGATAAGAATAGCTACTGGCAAAACTACTCTAGGAAGGGAATACTTTTGTAAATGAGGCTTGCAGATGTCATTCTGATTGCACAAAAAAGGTTATTGAATGACAGATGGTCATTTTTGCAGTCCTTTTCAGAAGGGAATGGCACTTTAAAGGAGTGACTATATTTTTTTTTTTACTATCTTACCTGCAATTGAGTCTCACTATTCACCGATAGTTTCATTATCATGATACAAACCCATGTTTATTTCTGTAAATGTACTTTTACCAGTGAAAATACTAAGTTGTAAAAATAGACCGATTGAGGTTAAAAACAACTAAATAGGTAGACAAAACCTTTTGCAAATGTATTTGAATTTATTTATTTTGCTTCATAGCTTATGTGTGAATTGGGAAATGATGTTATAAATAGAATATATGAAGCGAAGCTGGAAAAAGTGGGAGTAAAGAAGCCACAACCTGGAAGCCAAAGGTAGTCATTTACTAGCAGTGCCTCTTCCTTTTCTGGTTGCTTCTTTCAGCCTCCAGCTTTAAAAGATGCTGCCTCTTAACTGTGTAACAGTCCTTTGATTTACTCTTCATTTCCCCATATCACCAGTATATTTTCTTCTCCCCCTTTTCGCACTCTCTTTATTGAGTATTCCTTCTGCTGGTCCCTTTTAGCTACTCTTGTCCACTTGCTCTCTTTCTGATCTCACTCCCTCCTTTTGATGATAGCTCTGTAGCATCCTGCTCTGTCTCATCAACGTGAGCATGTTGATTTTGTTTCCTGTCTACCATCTCAGCCAGCTGTACTTGGTCTGTGAGTGCTCCTGGAAGGAGCCTGTGGCTGTGCCTTTTGTTTACAGTGACTTTGTTCTTGAGTTTGACTTTTGTTCACTGATTCCCAGAATGCTCTTTTCTTTCTGCCTACACTGTACATGAGCTCTGCTGCTTTACAGCAATGATTGTACTGCTGTCTTCCATTTCTCCAATGCTAATTTGTGTTTGAAGGTAGTTTCTTAATGTTTTATTTTGTTGTATAAGATGCCTTTTAAAACTTCTTTTCTTTCCAGCTTTCCAGTTCTGTGCTGCTTGCTGTCAGGCACTTTTATGGTATAGAAAGCAGTGTTTTATAAGGTGTTGGCAATTTGGAGGTAATGATAATAATATAAATAATATAGGAGATTTGCTAGATGTTCCTTCTACTGGTAACTGCTTTTCAGCAGTTCCAGCAGTAATACTTTTATAGCCCCTTTCGTCAGTTTGTCACAACTGGTGTGTGTGTCTTAAGATGATAACCCCGGGTTACAAGGAAAAATATTTCAGTATGCATTATGGAACTGGTGGCTGTGCCTACCTCAGGCTTGTTATTATGGTTATCTTGTGCAATCTCTGTTCCTTTAACAAATGTTGTAATTTATATTTACCTAAGAAGCTAAATATTAATGCTATATTAATTGGTTATTAACAACATAAAACATGTATAAAGGATTAATACCAAGAAGTGGTAGTTGGACTAGGTGACCATTGTAGGTGCCTTCCAAGGAACCTATTCTATTCCAAGTCACATACGGTAGCTAATGCTTATGTCTTCCACATACCACTTTCCAAAGTCTCTGCCTGAAAGAACATATACATATTTGAACTTAACAAAATTACTTTCTTGTGAGCGTTATGCAAAATTTAAACAAGAATCCAGAAAGAGTTAGACAGTGTCCTCTTCATATTTCTGAAAATGTGTCATAGGGGTGTCTTATGTGCAGTGCCAAACTACCATTTTTGTTACTGGCTTTAGTATGAAATGGATGTTCTTTTAATTAATGAAAATATTAAAATACTAACTCCAGGGATTTTGTATATGACAGGCAGGAAAAGGAGGCATACATCAGGGCAAAATATGTGGAAAGAAAGTTTGTAGAGAAGCAGCCTGCATCAGTATCTCCGCTTGAATCTGGAACAAAAGTTTTGCCTCAAAGTCGGGAAGAGAAAAGGCACAGTGGCCCTGAAAAATCCCTTTTGGCAGGGGAACAAGGTGCAGCATCCCAAAAAGGTATTTGCACACTTCTTCACTGTATCACACGTGTTCTTTGCAAAGTTATGTATTTTTGTATTACTTGATTTCCTACCTCAGGCAGAGAAATCAGAACCTGTCTTTTAATGGGTCATAGCCTAGTTCAGAAGTGCAGGGGAGAAAAGACTTGTTCAGAGATGTGCAGTTTTAGGTGGGGAAGAATTTGGAGTGGAATGCTTATCATTCAGAAACATATTAACCACTTTCTTTCCTCCGTATTTTCATCCTTCTTAATTTTTCCAATAACGTTCTTTCCTGCCCTATCCCTTCCTTACTGCCTGCTTTGTGCTTTGCTAACTTGCATGTCCCAGCGGTTGCTGTAAGTAGCGACGAGGCGAGGCGGGAGTCTCTGTTCTGTCCTGATGAACTAGATTCACTCTTCTCCTACTTTGATACCTCTTCAAAACTACGTAGTAGTAAGTACTACAGCTATGGCGTGTTCTGGTTTTGCACTAGTGATCCATTGTGTGTCATGCCCATCTCCCTGCCTTGAATCCATTGTTTCCAGGCTACTGCATTGCTTAGTGTTCTCATGAAATAATTTAAGCTTTTTTACTTATCCTGATATTTTCCTTTCTAATAATCTTTGACATTTATTATTATTGTAAAATGTTATGGTTGCAATATGTGACTTCATATTTTTCCATGGATGCAATAAGAATACTGAATAATTACTAGTCATTTAAAAAAAAAATAGTATTCAGGACCAAGTATAAGAGCTTGCTTTATTATCATGGTATCTGTGAAGAGTAGGTAACTTATGGTCTGCATAGTAATTACAGTTTCTCCTCAAAACAGTACGAAGCATTGACAGTGGGATCCAGCAGAGTGCTGATGACAGCAGAGAACACCTTGCCTCTACTATATCAACCAACAGTTTGTATGAACCAGGTGCGTTAAGCTTTGCACTTTAAGATGAAAATTTAATCGCTACTTCTTGGTAGCGTGTTCTTACCAAAGAGGTAGTACCTGATGATACACTTCATGTCTCTCTTATCCTGGTGGACTGAAACACTTTCAACATGGATAATAATTGCTTGAGTGACCTTTCTCTCCTCTAGGCTTGGTAGCAAGAATGACATTGCATCCTTCTAAATGATTTCAGAGAATTCTGTTTTTTCCAGTTAGGTGATACTGAGACAGAACTTTGGTTTTTATCAGATAGAGCAATGCTGAATTTTGATAAAGACAAGTCTCCACAGAAATGCATAATCCTTCTATAAATAGTTAAGTCTTTGGAAATGCAATTCCTATTAAGTAGCAGATAATAGACTTTATGTTACTTGAGCATTCTTGCTTCATTTTTCTGTTTTTTACTTATGTGGATTGACCATGTCTTTAAACATTACCCCCTCTTTACTCAAACTTTTATAAATTGATTGGTGAAATTATTTGCTGTCTAATATTAGCATCCTGTGCTGACAGATATAGTGAGTATGGCTTGTCAAAATGTCCAAAACATTTATTTATAAAGCCAACTTACTCTTCTACATCAAAGCACTCTTCTGAGGTATGTTTTAAATCTAGTAGTTCACAGCTGTGCTTTGTAGGCAGGCAGCATGTGGCTTGGATCCTTTCTTTGACTGCATGGTAGCAACACTTATGATGCTGTAACTCATGAAAGCTTAAATATAATAATGTCTTTATCTCCCAGACTTCACTCTGTATAACACTTACTGAGATGAAAAGAAAGATTATGCTTTAGTCCAAAAAAATCATAGCCACAGCAAGTCATTGGTAAATGACAATGGTATCTCTTAACAAAAATTAGGTCAGAACAGTATTAGCCTCATATTCAGGTTTATCAAGCTGTTGCAGATACGTATTTGTATGAATCCATCTCTGCAGGAAATTAGTTTTATTCTTATCTTGCAGTATAGGATAAAACATACTTCTACCCTAAAATCAGTTCTTAGAAATTACATGGAATAGGCAGATTGAAGGATGTACACATGTGCCAGTAATATGGAGAGAATGTTTTCTGGGCAGTAATAATTCTGTGAAGTGGCCATGCCTGAATGCTGGAACAAGTTAAAGGTATCTGTGACTTCTGGCAGAATGGGACGACAATGCATAGCAGGCTACAAAACCTGAGCTACCTTATGCTGGAGAAATGACATTTTCGGTCAGAATTCCAGGACATACCTTATAAAAACAGGTTTAAGTAAGCAATTTTTTTTTTCTTTTCAGAAGGAGACAAGCAAGAGTCTTCTGTGTTCTGTGACTCCAAACAGCCTAGTCCAGGACTGCAGCTGTATCGAGCTGCCTTTGAGAAGAATCTTCCTGATATGGCAGAAGCATTGGCTCATGGAGCTGAAGTAAACTGGGTCAACGTAGAAGAAAACAAAGCAACACCACTCATTCAGGCAGTGCAAGGGGTATGTGATATACAGGACCGACTGCTGCGGGACGAGGGGAAGGGGAATAATAGGGACATTTCTGTGTCACTGGTCCTTTTGAGCTGCTTGCTTTGCTAATAAATGATGATGTGATGCTGAAGTTGTCTTTACAATGTTCTCTCAAAGTTGTTTCTGCATATTTTTTTCCTGTAAATGCTTTGTTTGGAATTATATAACCTAGTAGTGTTTAAATTGAAATGGAAGCAAATCCCTTCTGTTTCCTTTGCCACATGACCCAGTGGTGAGAAGGCAGAACAGGCTTGGCTCTTATTCTAGAGATCTGGTGCTGAATTGTTTCTTTCCTGTTATTCCATAGGGTTCGTTGGTTACTTGTGAATTCTTGCTGCAGAACGGGGCCAATGTGAATATCAGGGACATGAAAGGAAGAGGACCCTTGCACCATGCCACGGTTCTGGGACATACTGGGTAACTCAGTGCTCCAGAATTTGTAAATGGCCATCATTTAGTATAGTTGTTAATGTGAATCTTCTTTATTTCCCTTAAAATTCTGTCATTTTAATATATTTCAGGTAATACAGGCTTTTCTTAAACTTTTGTGGTGAGAGAGGAAATCACATTTAGAATTGGCAGTCTCAGCCACTAGCAAAACACACATTTATCAACACACTTTGATCCATTTTGTAAAAACATGTCTTTAATAATGCTTTGAAATAGCACGAACTTTTGGTGAAGACTCATGAGATTTTTCTTATTTTCTTAAGAAATATAATACAAGTAGGAAAAATAGTGGTGTGTGAGGGCCAAGGCTTTTTCTGACTCATCCCACCTGTGTGTGTTGCACTGAGTGTATCTCATTTCAAAATTTACTGCATTATATCTTGAGTGTTGGAATCCTAGCTTTTAACTGAAACCACGTACCAGCTCAGTTCAAGTGAGGACAAAATAATATGGTTGGTGGTGCCCAAACTCTTTGCATGCATGAATTTTAAATAGAGTGTGAGTTGACAGCCTGGGACAGTTTAAGCCTTAAGCTTAGCCAGTATGCTCTTTATATAGAGATGAAGAATTAGAAAAATTAGAGCAGTTTCTATTGGGTAAATCTGGCACCTGTCAACTGTGTTCTTTCCTGTATTGATTCATCCTGCTCGGTGGTTCTTGTCTGTCATGGTAAAAGGGATGAGGTTTTTTGTTTCTACAAGCTAGTATGTTACAGGAAGGTACAGTCTCCCTTCTGAAGGGTTCAACTCCTTGCTGCACTAGTGTGATTTGACTTAGGCTGTCTTTCTAATGTGGATTAAACAAAGGTTTTGCTCACTGCTGTGTTAAAATCTTAGTTGTTCTTGATGAATAGCAGTGTTTTGATATTATATGTTCAAGAGACTTTTGGTGATTTAAGCCAAATATGTTGATCCAGCTTGAATTTATTTGCTTTTTCCCTTTATTGTTGTGAAAATTATTCTTAAATGCTTTTTCTAAACAGACAAGTGTGTTTATTCCTAAAACGAGGAGCAAACCAACATGCCACTGATGAAGATGGGAAAGATCCATTGAGTATAGCAGTAGAAGCTGCAAATGCAGATATTGTAACATTGTAAGTTCTGTGTTCTGTTTTTAACTAGATTTTCCTATTCTGTTTCAAGTTACAAATATAAGAAATGTCAAAATTCCTTTACAGAAAAGCAGAGAGAGCAAAAGAAAAATCAGGAGTGCACTATCTATAGAGGACCTCACTGGTGTGAGGTTCAGGAGTGCATTTTAGGTCTTGAATCGCAGTCTTTTTTTTTAGTACTTTTAAGATGACATTGTTCTTTTTGTTTCCAAATCACAGGTTACGTTTAGCAAGGATGAATGAAGAAATGCGTGAATCGGAAGGACTCTATGGACAGCCAGGTCAATACTCCACTAATAACCATACTGAAATGCAGTATAAGAAGTGTATTCAGGAATTTATCAGTTTACAATTAGATTCTTAGGATCTGAGGGAAATTTAAGTTAGCTTCATACAATAATTTTTTTTATAAACAACCGACACATGTTAAAGCTGCATTGAAATTCACTGGTGTGACTTTGTCAGAGTATTTAGGGGACGTAAGAGGAGAGTGTTTAAAGTACATTATTACAGTAGTGTATGTTAGTACAGCCATTACCAACCTGTTTTGCTGGTAGTTGTCCACAGTTTTCTCCTATTGATGTCCCATTGAATTTCATGTAGTGTTAGGATTTACCTGACGTTATTTAACAGTGACCTTCTGACCCAGGTTGCTCAGAGACAGTTGAGTTTATCTTATTACATGATACCATTCTCCTTCCTGTGGAATGGTCCTTTTTTTCCTTTTTTAAGTAAAAATGCTTGTACACCAATGTAAAAACATATATCAAATACTTCAAAATAACTCCAGACAGACATTATTTCCTCAGATTTTATTTTAAAGTATTTTTATTTGTTAAGATAAAAATAAGAAACAAAACAAGGGAAAATGGGTTTAAGCTGAAAGAGGGGATGTTTAGATTAGATATTAGGAAGAAGTTCTTCACTGTGAGGGTGGTCAGACACTGGAACAGGTTGCCCAGAGAAGCTGTGGATGCTCCCTCCCTGGAAGTGTTTAAGGCCAGGCTGGATGAGGCTTTGAGCAACCTGGTCTAGTGGAAGGTGTCCCTGCTGATGGCAGGGGGGTTGGAACAAGATGATCTTTAAGGTCCCTTCCAATCCAAACCATTCTATGATTCTATGATATTTTTGTATGCGTAGTATCTTACAATTTGATAAAAAAACTTGGCAGACATTTGAGCCAACTGCTCCAAGAAAGTAACAAATTAATTTAATTAATATGTGCAACTTTATCCTCAGTCACTCAGTCCCACTTTACACTATGTTCTGGTGTGATATTTATGCAAGCCATTTCTTCTTGTATGGTATGCTTCCTAGGAACCTAGTTTAATCTCATGCAAATATCAATAATGAAGGCACACTTGCTCGTCAGGTTAGACAGCTAAAAACACACCACTGTGCCTGGCAGTAGTGAAAGGCAAACCTTATTTTTAAAGTTGAGCGCTGAGTACTCTTGGTGCACTCCTATAAAGCCCCTAGGAATGTTCCACTGATTTATAAGGACTGTGTGTCCTTATGTCTTTTACCAGATCAGGGCTGAAATATATTCAAGGGGCAACATTGAGTTTCATGTCAATATCCCAGATGAACTCTAATTAAATAAACCAAATTTATTTCTTTCATAAAGTTTGTCCTTAAGAACAGGTGTTTTTCAAGTTTATTTTTAAACAAATCTTATAGGAAATTCAAATTAACAAAAGTACTGTAGACACTCAGATGTTCAAAAGCTTTCTTTGGCAGAGCAACAGATAATTTATAAGTATATACTTGAATATGAGCTTAAATGAGGAAGAATTCCCCACTCAGAAAACGCAGCAGGCTACATATGTGAAAAAAATCTATTGCCAGTTTGGCCATTTTGAATGTAAAGCTGTTTTCTGATATAATACAAACTGCTTCACTGCAAGGCTGAAGGTAACAAATACTGAAGTATTTTTGAGTCTCCTCATTTTTATTTTAAGGGTAAAAAAAATAACCATCAGTTTTGAATAGTAAAATGCTTTTGTTTTAAGAGAGGTAGGTACTTTGATTCAAAAGCTTTATGCTAAATAGTAAATTAATATTTCAGATCATTTAATAGACCTGTCACAAATCCAAAATTATTATAAATCAGAAAATGCATTTCTATAGTTTGTACAAAAAGCCTCGGTTACTAAACATTTGTCACTTTTAGTGAAATAGTAACAAATAGAGGCACTACTTACATGGAAATATGAATGTGTTTAAGCTGGAGAAGGGGGAAAATATTTTCCCTGACATCTTGTTTAAAATATTTTTTTAGACAGATTCTTCAATTAGTAGATTAAATAAAAAGCTGGCTAATCTTTAATTGAAAATATCTTTACCTTCTTATCAGTTTGTAATACAGTAGAATCTAGAGGCTGCAGTTGATACCATCTGATCCAGATATTTTACAGATGGTGTCTGATCCTTGTAAACAGGCGAAATTAACAGTGGGAAGTAGAGCTGCTATGAGGGATAGAGCGTCCCCAAAATCAGGGGCAGGGTGTCATTAGATTAGTTTGTGAAATTCAGGACACAAGCTGTAGCATAGTGTCCCAGCCAGATCTTGCTGTATCTTTGGATAACATACCTGTGCTCTCCTTCATTCTTTACTTGCTGAAGTCTCTTTTAAAAAGCTGAAGTAAATATTTGAGTGTTTTAGATGCTAATATCTGCTAGCCTGCTAGGAGGGCCGTGTGGATGTGTAAGTGTAAGCACAAAACCTCTCTCTGCTGTCGCAAGGTGTGATACCTTCGTGTGGTCATAGAGGAGGCAGGTCTTTTTCACTGCATATACATGTTACATTCTCTGTGGTGCCCTTATTTTAGAACTCCTCTTTTCCAATATTATCATTCTAGAAGAAAATAAGGATTTTTCAAGACGATTGTATGTTTGCTGGGAGCTATGTGAGGGTAAATACCAACGTACGAGTTTGCTGTCTTCAGAGTGAAGCCAACTGCCTATTTCTCCGCTTTAGGAATGTGGTTGATAAACAATTACTAATGTAGCTAATGGCATCAGCATTTACATTTTAAATATACCTGGCTGTTTTGAACTACTAAGAGAAGTATATATTGCTTTGCAAAGTACAGTTGGTCTTCCAAAGCATTTCTAGAATGGGAACTAGCTGAAACTAGCTTGTTCCACAAAAACTTAATTTCTGGTGGTAGAAGCCATATGCACCATTGTACTGTTTCTTGTATAATACTTGAGTGCTCATCTTCTGGTGCTACAGTATGTCTGCTAACTATTTGATATTAGTATTGCTACTTTTTCTTCCTATCTTTTATTGAATGTATGATGTGTGCCTTTTGAGTTACTCTGTTGTTACATGGTAAAGCTGTGTTACAGTATTTTTGTACATAAAATCTGCACCTTAGGGAAAAACATTGATTGGAAAGGGAATTTCCAGAATTTAATTTTAAAGTAGGATTTTAAAATAATTATAAGGTTTACAGTATTAAGTATTTTAATGCAGCATACAAACTAAAGGGGCACTTTATTTTAGTCTATTTTTGTATGTAATATTTTTGTTATGTAATAGAGCCAAACACAGAGCCACAATGTATCTTGGAAAAAATAGCTTTTGTTCTTTCTTTCAAGTTAATATGAAAGAACCAAATATGGCAATGGGAACTACAGTACTAGTTCACCACTGGAACCCACTTCTGTATTAAAAGCATAATTGCTTTTATCATACAAGCTTGATCCCAATTTGTGCTCTTCCTATCTGTTCTTTCAGTGAATGTTACCATCTCCCTTCATTCTGTGCTTATCTCCCGGTGCAAGCAGTTACCAGAAACTGTTACAATAAGATGTGTCCTGTGCCTGCTTCACCTCTAGAACATACTTGAAACTAAATCTGAAAACCAAAAGGGAATTTCCCTAGAACTAATTTTTCCTAGTAGAGCAGTATTGAATGTATTTATCTTTAAAAGTCTGGGAAGAATTGTGTCATTACATTTTTATATAAACCCACATGCCATGCACGTTAAATATTTCTGGAAGGTCAGTTATAATTTCTGAAAGTGTTTTCAAATGAGTGGAGTCTCATCTCCAAAAGAATAATAGTTCTAATATTGGAAATGTGCATTAAAAGATGGAGAAACAAAACAGTGTAACTTTTCACTGTAGTAAAAACTTTTAAAAACAAAAAGAAATCCTTTTAAAAACTGCCCTTTGGGAAAAAAGTGGTGGAATAATACTTTTCTTGTGCAATTGTATTAAAAAAAAACAAACCCAAAACTTAGTGTTCAATGTACATGATGAGAAAGATTTTGAGTTGTTTTTGTCATGCTATTAATCAAGCTGTCAGCAAGGAACAGAAGTGGTGGGATCTTGTGTTCTGTGTGGTCATCTGTGTTGGGAAGACGGTAAAATTTGGATGGCTGCATAGCTCCTGACCGGACCAAATGTTTTATGCATTTAATTCCCTTTGAAGGCAATTAGGGTATGGTTAGTGTCTTAAAATGAAACCTGAACTCAAGGCCCAAAATGCTGCAGCAGATGAAAGAATGTGAAAATGTCCATTATAAAGTGGCAGAAGAATGACTTGGCAATGACTCAAGAAGTAATCACTCCTGAATGTGTGTTCCTGTGTAGACGGGGAGGGGCAGGGAGACAGGCCTGGTGGAAATCGCTGCCACCCCTCATTTTGGAATATGTACTAGCAGTCATGTTGTGTTTAAGCACAAAGGGTGAAGATAAAAAACCAAATGAAAGATTTTTAAGGAAAGTATCATCACTCACAGACACAACTAAAAAGTAATGAATGTTCAGTGATGCATGTACAAATTTATATTTGCTGAAGTAATAGACCAAGAAAACTTATGAAAAATAATTTCTCTACTTAGGATTGTTTTTTTATACTATTGCTTGCCGATTGTTTCTTTCATGGACAGTTCTGTCTGGCTGTAAGACTTCTGACCTCTGTTTCCAAGAAAATCTTTATTTATGCCATAATTCTGCCTTTCTGAAGAGAATCTTGGTTAGCACTTCCTTGCAAAAACAAGGATTTTATTCTTTAATGGCTAATAAACACTTTTCTTTTTACATTGCTTTAAAATGCTTTCATTTTTCCTTTCTAACTCTGAACTTTCCTCTGTGTGGCTGCCTGTGAGGTACTATATCAGGTATAGTTTGGCTTTGTTTAATTTGCTTCTACAGAACCTGCATGCACGTAAACAGTCACAAAGAGTTCACATCAGCATCATTCCATCATTAATAAGTGTTATACAGTAATTGGTAGCACACTAGGGCATTTGTGCAATGGTGGGTGATGTTAACTATCACAAATGTTTAAAATCATTTCCCTTTTCTTTTCTGCCTAGGAGATGAAATTTATCAGGACATTTTTCGTGACTTTTCTCAAATGGCATCAAATAATCCAGAGAAGCTAAACCGTTTCCAGCAGCCAGATTCACAGAAGTCTTAAGTGTCAAGAAGGAAAAGAACCTGATCCTTAGAGTGCAAGTCTTTTTTTTACTTTAACAGAATGAATTATATGCATTTTGTTAGATAGCTTGGATAAAAATACCACTCCAGTGTAGCTTTAGATTGTGGTAGCTGGGGAAATGTATGAGTTTTTTTATGTTCTACAGTATGTATACCTCAGCAGCTGAAGAAAATGCTTAAAACCAGGAATACCTGCTAGCTCAGTACAAAAATAGCGCCTGCTAGCACGTCCGGAGTTTGTCTGCAGTTCAGTTCGTACATAACGTTAGCAGAGCGCAGCTGGACGCGTTGCAGACTCCGGGTGGCAGGATGATGAGACCAGCTTTGCTGTTCAGTGTCCCCTACTGTCATCTGTCTCCCTGTGGCCATAAAGAATGTGGCTCTGAGAAGAAGGTCTGGGTTGCATTTTCTAGGACTGTTTGGAAGGGAAATGGGGCAATGACTTGCTGAGTTGCCCTTCTGTCTGCGGGCTTGTAAATTAACAGATTCTGTTGTTCCTGTGCTGACTGTGGTTAGAGGTAAGCTGTCAATAACAAGACATGGTAACTTCTGCTCCTTTGCAAGCTCTTTTTCAGTGGAAGCTTTAACACCAGGCTGGCCTTTATGCTGGTGACTGCGGGTCAGTCACAATAGGTGTATATCCTGGAGGACCAAACTTCTAAGAGCAATCTATTTTCCTTCCCCTCTGTCCCCTCTTAAATTAAACTTTCTGTGAAGCAAGTATGCTTTTAATTGAGCATGTGGAAGCATTCATGAAAAATAAACTTAATCTTGCTAGACATGATGTGGGGTTTGTTTGCAGTATTTGGATGTCAAAGCTTGAAATTTAAGACATGAAAATAAATATTGAGCCACTGGAGTTTGTGTGGAGCAGTCCTACTAAGGCTGTTTGTTACCTTCTCTTTTTGCTGTTCTCACTGCTCACCCTAAGCTGAATATGTAACATCTCATATATAATGCAGCCATCCTAAATGTAGGGCAATCAATCCTTTATATCAGGAAGCAGCATTCTTTATATAATCTGCAAAGATGTGTATACATGTTGGCTAAACTAAGGTGTGCACAAGAAAGCCTAGGAAATTTCACTGCACGTTTCTGCAAAGTAAGGAATGAGCGTAGTCTCCAGCTGTATTCTGAGGGCAGCAGCACAATTTGCTTTATTCCATAGTGAGATCCACTCTGCATGTATAAATGGTGTCTGTAGATCCGTGCTTGTATGTCAGGTTATTTAATACCTAGATAGTAATCATGTGAAGCCCCAAACCTGCAGATGCAATTCTTTGCTCTGTTTGTCTGTCCTATGGACAATTTAAGGAGAATTTTTAGGTAACATAGTATCAAGGTGAGTTTTTAACAATCCTAATAGCCATGGTGTTTAAATGTATTTGGGAAATCAACTGGCTTTTCTCCAAGCTGGCTAAGATAAGCAAAATTCAGTAAAAAAAATTCTGTGAACTTTGGTAAAATTAAACTTTCTGGCATGTTAAATTTTAACAAGGTATTTCAATTATTTATAATTTTGCATCAGATTTATAATAATGTATCAAGTCTGGATGATTATTGTTGCAAAGTTAATAGCATTTTAGAATTGTCCAGCAGATCCTTTTTCCAAGCAGAAGAATCTTACAAAACAGTCCTTGCCTCGTGTGTAGTTTAATTATGCTAGGAAAGGCAGATTCTGACCATTTAAAGAGTGCATTTAGTCTGAAATAAGACATTTAGGAATATCACTTGTAAGCAGTAATTTCTAGTAAGTTGTTTTTTAAATAGCTGTCTATGAAATGATTATATACTTCCTAATCTGTAGTATTTAACACCAGTGGATGTTTTAGTAGATCTTAGAGAAAGTAAAATTCCCAGTGTACAGGTGGGATAATGTAAGATATGACTATGTATAGGATACACTTTAAACATAGCTTTTTCTAAAGATTTGTCTTTTGCAGCCTATGTGACAGGTGGTATCTCGTGTGATTGGCTGTAATGTAAAGCTCCCTAAAGCTTAATGGCATAATTGCTATCTCAGTCCATGCTGCTGAAAAAATATGCCACACTTATTTCAAATCTCCACTGGTATTTCCCTTCCTAGCCATAAAAATCTCCATGACAAATTTTGCAGGAAAACTTCCTGTAGACAAGAAGTTTCTTCCCTGTAGCTCTGCAGATCCGTGTACTGCATTTCTGATTCTCATCTGTCTGGGAATCAGGATCAGTCTGTTTCTGCCGAAGGACTAGTAATGTAGGTGATCCACAGGTTGTATTACTCTTGTCAGGAGCTTTGGAGCTTTAATGGTTCACCGAGTAGGTATGTCACCGCTGATCCTGCAGCCTCGTTCCCCAGTCCTTTTAGGTATGCTGGGTTGTCCAGTATAAACTGCATTCAGTTAAAGTTGGAGTGGTTTTTTTTCAGGTCAGGTGCAATATACGTGTTAGGATGTTGCTCATCAGCAAAAATGAATATGCCATTAATCTGCATGAAATGTATTGAGGGCTTAGTCCTACCAAACACTGGTAGGCTCTACAGGGCCTCTGTAACCCGTAGAGGCTTAGCCCTCAGTAATACAAAGTATGATTATCTCTAGTAGTGTGAAGATCCAGATTTCCATATCAAGTTCTGACTCAAGTGCTAATCTTCTGCTGAGTAATATTAGGAAACTTCCATTTTTATTACAGTATGAATCTGAGTATAACTGGAATAATACAGTAAGGCTCCATTGTGGGTTAACATCTTGCACTCTGTAGCAAGTAATGGAAAGCTTCAACTCCAGTTCATGTTTCTGTAGGTATGAAGTATACTGTGTCTTAGTTGGTGATGTACAAAGCAGTGGATTACTAACACAGTTTAAAATCAGCTTTCATATGGATTTTTAGTAATTTACTAGACAGCCCATTGAAAGATTTTAGAATATTTTTCCTAGCCAGAGTTAGATCACATGTTCCAAAGGTCTCTTTCAAAAACAAATGTCAGGGAGCTCAATGTATATTCTAATACATCTTGATTGCAGAGGTATAATTTACTTATGTTGCATGTTGATTAAAATGGTGTCTGTGGTGTCTCCTTAGTGGTCTGTATCATTTTGATTGTTCATAAGGTTTCATATTTTATGTTCATATCAGTACAGTGCATATAAACTTAAATTTCTGAATTATCATATTGAGTTATGCCACTGAATTGTGTTAGAGATGCTGGAATTTGTTCCCATAAATTAGGGTGAAGGCGGTAGATGGTACAAGTCTTGCTTTGCTTTCACAAGCTTCACATACTGCAGTCTGAACACACGTTCTCAGTTGGTCATTAGTACATTGTAGACTTCAGCCTTCTTAACAATTACGACCTAATCCAATAAGTCATTGAAATAAGTAGTGATTTCTACTGACTTCAGAAGCTTTCAATTATGCCTTTTGTGGCTGCTGATGTGTGTTAAAGGATCCTGTATTAATACTGCATTTTTCACTCTGTGGGGTTTACATTTTACCTGGTTATGTACTGAGCTGAAACAGTTTTAGAAAATGCAACCAGACCTTCCAACTGCTGTCAGCAAATCCCCCTACGAAAGGAAGTTTCTCCTGTTTTGCATTATGACATCAGTACACACGTTCTCCAAATTATTAGAGTTCTTCCTTAATAAAGCAAAAACTTGGTAGCAGTAAAGAAAAAAGGTGAGAACTAGAGTAAGCATAGGGTTGGCGGTGATGTTTCCATACTTTGGTGCTTCTCTGCAGCCATTCATTTTAAAGTACAGATGTTAACTTTGCGTTTTGACCACAGTGAATATAAAAGGACCATTTGACAGAATTACAAATAATGTGTAAGTACTAAGGACTCAATATTTTTACACTGTCAGAAAGACTGAGCTGATTATTTAATGTATTGAAAGTATTTTGAGAGTCAGTTTTGCAAATTACCATCTCTGCCCATTCACAGATGGACACTTTTTCCTAAGTTAAGATTTTGTGCCACGTGTACATGCCTTGCTTGCACAAAAGCCCATTTTAAAACGGGGACAACTCCAGAAAGGCACCAGTGGGGGAAAAGGATGAACTTGCCACTTGGGTATATCCCCTTTCATACCCTTACTTTAGCTTTCTGATATGCAGTGTTTTCTTGTTTCTCTTCCCATGGAAGGAGATGATAGAGGAAGAAAAAAAACAACCCCCTCACCTTTCTGTTAGATCCCCGATTTTCCATGTTTTGATACAAATTGCTGAGAACTCGTTGTTTCAGAGGTTACTCTGTCTGAAATAATGAACTTCTTTTTCTTTACCCACGTGTTCCTCTGTCTGTGGTGGTTTTTAAGCATTCCAGCAGTGCACTGTTTGCGTTCTCCCTGCAGCTGTGCGGGTACAGACCGTGTAACCAGCCCCG
>NW_010338700.1:33621-33828 GCF_000700745.2 Antrostomus carolinensis
CCCCGCCTCGCGTTTCAGAAGCCTGTAGCCTTTGTACCTAGCCCTGAACGCGGTTTTCTGTAGCCTGTCATTGTAAAGGAGCGAGAGGCGTTGTTACCCGTGTAGCTAACGGACTGTACGTGCCGTACCGACTGTAAATACCGGATTAAACCTTTGTACGCTGCCAGCGGCCTCCCTCTCTCGGGGGCGGGCGGAGCGGAGCGGGGC
>NW_010338701.1:0-53121 GCF_000700745.2 Antrostomus carolinensis
TGCGGTCCTGCCGCCGTGCCCGCCGACCGTCCACAGCACGGGTGGCTCCGGCTCCCCTGGAGAAGATGCCAGCGGTGTCCAATACCAGATTCGTTTCAGAATGTTTCTCAGTGCTGCTAAACCGGATCTCTGTAGCTTTTGAAAGTTTTGGTGCCGGTGCTGTGGTACCATGTGTTTGTACCTAGAAGGGTGACCTAACAGGTTACAGTTAGTTCATTGTTTCTGTGACATAAATGACAGGCGGGTGTACCATAACAGATGCAACTAGGTAAGATCCCAGTTCCTTTAAGGTGCTTCATCCTCTCTCAAGGTAGAGGTCAGCAGTTATTTCCTCCCTTGATGCTTCCACACTGTGCAGAGACTGCACTGAGATGATCCCCTTGGCTGGTAGTGCCCGAGTAGAAGTCGGCTCCATAGGAGAGACACTTCTAGACTTCTCTCCCCACAGGTGAATAAGGTAACGAGGCTGCTGCCAAGCCAAAGATGGCAGCCACCTGATGACCTGCTGACTGCTGGTTCTTGTCTTGTGGCTGGACCAACAGAGGAGTTTGTTCAGTATCTATGTGTATTTCATCTGTTTGTAAAATTCTCCCAAGGATGGAGGTTCTGCAGTGTGCCTGGGTTTTGCAGGTGCATAACTAGCTCTCTGTTAAGAAATCTTTTCCTATTGCAACACATGTAAGGTATCTTATTTCCTTGTATTTGTTTATAAATTACAAATTGTACTGGTTTGGTCAGGTGGACAAGGCTATTCAATCCCAACAAGTTTGTGGTATTTTCTTGGGTTTCACTGGAAATATTTGGCTTTGCTTGTTGCCAAATAAAGAAAAATCACCAACTCTGAGCATGTGAAGTATATGTATACAGTCATTCTGGCAACCTATTAATTGCAGATGGTGTGGTTGGTTTGGAACAGAATGCCTAGCATTTGTTGAGGGGACAGATGGCAGACAAGCCATCTAGTTATATCAGCTCTGGAGTGAAATTGTAACAAAAGGAGTGTTCAACGGCAGTGTAGAAATTTCTGAACAAAAGCTTTATCTAAGTAGTTCAAAAGTGCCTTAAACATGGAAGAAAAAAAAATGTGATTTGGGTATCTGTTTTTCCAGGTGTGTTTCTTTTTACTGAAGCGTCCTTGTTTGGTGTTCTTTAAGAAAAAAATTAATATTTACCGACTGGTTGTTTTTAATCTTGTTCAGGACTTTTTAGACTATCATAGTCCAGCTACCATCTTCGGGTACAATGTTTCTTTGTCAATAATTTACTTAGCTCTTTCTTAAGAGGCTAAAGTTCAACACAACCTTTTAATAACTCAATGACTGGAGGAAAAAAAAACAAAAAAACACAAAAAAAAACCCAAAAATCACCAGAACCAAGGGCTGATAAAACTGAGGCAAAGTTTCTCGCACTTTGGGATGAAAATCAGTTATCTGTGTTTTGTTATTTTCCTCAGTCTTTACGTTTTGTTCCTTCTGTTAAACATATAGCTATGCAAAACACTTAGTGTCACTGCTATGACTTAGCACACTGTTCCCTTTTAAAATCTGAGAGTCAGTGTTGAGAGCTTAATTTCCTTTTATTCTTACTACCCTTTCTGCAAAATCATTCTTCCACACCCTATCCCCTAACAGTAATTTGTTAATTCTGCTTTCACATAATGTGGAGGTTATACTTGTAACCTTCTCTAATCCACTCTTGATATGCGACATGTGAATCAGAAGCCCAAGGTTAGGGATCTAAATTATCCATGTAATCAATGGAGCATAGTAGCAAACAGTGCAAAAATACCCTACTTTACTGGCAAGAAACCTCTGTTTGCTTTGGCTTTACTTTTTTTAATACATTCTCTGTCTTTTCTACCCATGTGAAACCATGTTTCCGATGTTTACTACTTTTATTAGTATTTTAGTGACAAAAGAGGACCATGAGTTTGGGTAAATTTTTTCTTCACCACTTCTCCCAAAAAGTTGTGGGGTTTTTTGTTTTGGTTTGTGTTTTGGGGTTTGTTTTGTTTGTCCCAAGTATGCCAGTAGCATGCTGTGCAAAGAATTTCTGTGGAAGTAGGTAGAGCTCTTTTTTCACATAACTAAACAAGTGATAGTACAATCAGCTTAATTGGATGAGAAGTGTCTCTGTTTTGAACCTGTTTTTTGCTAGTTTTAGCTGATGGTTTCAAAACTTTCATCTGGAAGAGGCAAATAACCAGCATTGTGTACTCACATTCTCAGTTCTGCATGTGATGTATGTTCCTCTGTCGTGCCTCCCTCACCAATCTTCTGCAAACTTTTAATAATAACCTCAAAAGTTTATTCAGTTGCTTCTCATGGGGTTTTTTGAATTTTGCTCTGTTCTCTGTTCCTTTCCTATCTCTTGGTTTTTTTGCCATTACTGAATGTTGAGGTGACTTTGCTTCGTAGCATTTGCTAGAACTATTGTTTGTTATATGAAGTTGTTTTCCCCATGTGCACTATCCTGCACTTTTCTGCACTGAAGTTCATCTGCTTTCTTGAACAGTTACAGCATAATGAAGTCTTTCCCCAGTTCTTCACAACCAGGCCTTGTTTTCATACTGCCAAATGGCTTAGTTTTAGCAAATTTCACTTCCTCACTATTCAGTTGCTGTTACAGATTGTTTGGAATTTGTTGAACAGTATAGGTCCCAGTACAGATTCAGGTGGGACCTGTGTGTCATTTATGATTTTTCTTACCGGTTTTTTTATGCATGTGAGGACTTTATTTCATATTTCAAGACAGCTTGGCTTCCATAAGAGTTTGGTGACTGTCAGATGGCTCTTGGAGATTCAGGTAGATGGTATCAAGTGGGTTTCCCTTGTCCATGTAAAACCTGTTGATTAATCTTTCTGAACAATCATTAAGCGCAGTAGTTATTTCTGTGTTAGAGTTTCCATTAACTTGCCTGTACAGATGCCAGTTTTGCAGTCAGTAGTTACCAGGTTGCTCAGGAAACCCTTTTAAATGTAAGTGTGGTACTGGACAGCTTCCCGCTCCTCTGGTGCAAGGGCAATTTTAATCACGAGGTAACTCCCCAGGGGTTAGCTGTTTTTTACTTTTGAATTCTTCTGTGGATGCCACCTAATCTTGAGTGGTTTGCTATTGTTAATGTCTGTTTGTTGAATCATCTACTGGTATTTTGATTTGAGACAGATCTGATGGGGTTTGTACGGAATAATTCTGGCATTAGATCTTCACAAGTGCCTTCACAATAAACATGGATACAGAACTTTACGTTATTTTTCTGCTCTGCCTTTATCTTTGGGTGCATCTTGCATGTCTGGAACATCCGTTAGCCTTAGTGAGTGTCTGTCAGGCAACCTGCTCCTGGTGCTTCTGAAAAGGTTTTTATTAGTTTTCAGATTTATGCTATTTCCAATTGTTCTTTTTTTTAGCTTGACTTCTTTGACTTTTGTATCTAACCTTCCAGTTTATAACATCCTTCCTGTTTTCTTTATTTGGATGCTTTAGCTTTGGAAAGATGCTGTCCTGCGCTTACTAGCTTCCTTATGGCTGCAGTTTATGTTGTTCAGTCAGTCTGGATTCTTTTTGGTCTTTCTGAAGTTCTTAGTAAAGTCTGAGCCTGTGGGATCGTGCCTTTGAATAGTTTCTCTGTGGCCTTCAAGGATTTTTGTACTTTTTAAAAACATCATAATTACATATAATTTGCCTTCCTTTGAAACTGATACAACTGCAGTTGATTTCTTATTTTTTCTTGCTTTCACGAGTGCTGGATCTTCATACATACTGTTCTAGAGCTCTTCAGTAGTATTTTTGAGCACTGATCAGAACTGCTTCCCAGATAGCATATTCCATTCCCAATACTGTCTCAAACTCTCATATGAATTAGGCAAATTTTTACGTGGGTTTTGAGCAACTTTCTGTGACTTCACCTTGTTATTATGCAAGCCACCCCCCTTCACACCTACAGTCTTGGGCTGTAAAGTTTCTGTAATGAGTTTACATGTTAAATTTGGGGGTAGGCATAAAGGCATGACTACATTTTAGCATTCTGTAGCCCTCAGTACAAATAAACTGTATCTGAGGGGGCATTTCCTACCTTGTTAGTTATCTAAGAAGTTTTAAAGTGTGTATCTTAAAATAGGAGCACTGCCTGATTTATTTGAGAAACTGTATTCTGTCACTTAGTGTTTCTACTGACATTATCTCTGTAGTTGAGGCTCACTGTACGTGATTTCTACAATGATTACTCTTTTAAAGGTTTTTTTTTCTATCTGAAAAATGTATTTTGATACTTGTTTTGAAGGGTTTTTTTCCCCCAATGCATAAAATTGCACATTCCATAATAGGTTGCCTTGGTCATTCAGCAGAGCTCTCTAGTCAAATCTTTGGTAGTCTCTTAGGTACACATGGAAAATAAAATATAACAGAAAGGAATGACTGAAATATTTTGTGTTTGGACAGACAGATAACGATGGTGGTTTTGAAGCCATGATTATTGATAAAGTTTTAATATTAAACAAGGAATTATTAAGGATTTAGTGCAAGTCCTTTATTGTTTTTCAAGCTATTCTAGGAGTGAGAGGAAAGAAAACAAATTCTTTCAAAGGTAAACTGTGAAACAATTACAAGGGAAAAGTTTTTGCCTTTTATATTCTTTAAGAAGTATAAATACTGCCTTAGCTTAAAAGATTGCATTTTTATTCCTGTCTATAGCTTCTTTAGAAAACCAGTGTTGTGCTTCTTGTAAAATTTTACCTAGAAAAAGAGACACAGGCACACTTTGTAGGCAGAGACAATTCAGTGCGGGGAACTGTATACCTATTTCTGCTAGTTTGTGATCTTTCAGAGAAGTGAAATTAATTCCCCTGGCAAATCCAACATAGAGAACGAGGACTTTTTTTTTTTTATTTATTACTGCCCATGGTATACTGAGCAAGCACTACGTGTGTGACCATGTCCATTCTCCTCAGATACAGTAGTGTCTATAGAGGGACTATGGACAGGAGTAGCTTTTCCTAACTAAATGGTTTCCATGAAATGCCATAAAGTGTAGAGGAATAAGACAGCCAATGTACTGTTGAAAATGTACTGTTTGAATGTACTTCTCCAACAGGGATATACTGGAAATCCCACCAGTACTACACAGCTGTCAGGCCAGCTTGCAGTGGTTTATATAAGTAAGTGGTTTTATAGTGAGTAATCTCTATATATGTGTGTTTGTGATCCTTGGAGAGGGGGAGAAAAAAGGGAGGAGAAATTAGGAAAAGCAAAAGGGGAAGATATAAAGGCATGACAAGAAATTAGCTATTCTTCTCGAAAAATGGTGAGGTTCAGCTTAAATCCCACCTAGGTCCTTGAAGCATCTTTTTGTGTATGATCACAATGCATGGCTGAGGTTTTCTCTTGGGAATTGCTGATGACCACTTCATCCCTTCACAGAATTAATCCTTAGATAAAATTAGAAGTTGGCACCATTTTTCAGCCTATGCTACTAAAAATACATTGCATTGATCCTTTTTCTGTACTTCAGCATGTATGGGAGAAGAAAAGAGTGGGAAGCTATTGAAAATGAGGCATAACAACACGTTCTGAAGTTGGACTTCTGTTGCAATCAGCTGCACGACTCTTAAGGAAGCCTGGGAGCAAAACAGATTTGGAATAGGAGTTTTACGTGGCTCAATGTGTAAGAGCAGCTCCACAGACATTATTTGTCCTTCAGAAATGCAAGCCATATTGACATCAGTTATCTGAGAAATCTGCTGACTTATGTCTGGCATTTACATTTTCTTATTGCTGTAGTAAATTCAGAAAGTTGCAAACAGCCTTTATGCTCACAGGGGTGAAGACCCAATTTGCAGGCGTTCTCAGCTCCACTTAATTTTGTGATGCAAGGGAAAAGGCAGAAAAAATTGATTATTAATTGAATCTTGATCTTTTGTTGCTTTACCTAGCATGCTCCTTGTCTAATACAACTCCCTAGCTAATCTAAAGGCTTGAAAAATGGACCTGACCGCCTATGGACTTGAAAATTGAAACGCCTAGCCAGAAGGATGTCTTTGATGTCATTCCAATGAAAGTCATTGCTTGCTACATTTTAAGGGAAGATATCAACTGTACCTGCTGTTTAATTGAAACTTTAGGGAATAACATCTAGGACCTGGATCATGACTAGGCGATCACTGCAAAAACAGCTGTTCCCCCTCCCACTTGTGCCCAATGCTGATTGTTACTAACCCTCTGCCAGACTTTGGCATTCCCCTAGCACACCAACAGAATTATCTGTCTAAGCACTCTTCTGGTGATTCAGTTTAAAGTAAAAAAAAAAAAAAAAAAAAAAAGTTCAAACATTATTTTTTTTTCGTAGTGCTTGACTTACTGCTTAAGCAGACAAGGTTCATTTGCATGGCTTACAGTAGCTGTTCTGCTTGAGGTTGCTAACAAGCAACTGGTGAGAAGTAGGGTACAGAAGTTTTGTTAATAATTATCTCAACACAGTCCATTGATAAATCATTTAATTGTTAAGCAAAAGACTTTTGGATCCATCTTTGGTAGTGGAAGATGCTTTTACATTCTGTTTCTTGTCACTACCCTCTTATTGTGTTGGTCTGTTAAAAGAGCACTCATGAAGGTGTGCTCCTGGAGTTTTAAGCAAAATTAGCCAAATTGCCCTAATTGCAACACTTTAAACTTCAGCTGAACTGATGTTATGCCTTGCACAGATAAGGAAAAACCTGCATTAACTCCTTTGCAGACAGACCGGTGAGGGCAGTTATTTCCTGGATGAGCTGAATTCAGAACAGCCTTAAGAGTTGGTGCAGGTGCAAGTTTGCATCAGTGGTATTGTACCAATACAACTCTTCATGATTTTTGCTTTTATTTATAGCACTTTATAGTAATTGAAACACATTCCTGATAAACAAAAACTTAAGTTGTAAGTCTAAATTGAGCGTCCATACATTATTTTGTTCTTGAGTGTTCTTCTGTTCCATGGGGAACAAAATCAGTAAGTACTAAAACTTAATCAGTAAGTACCACTTGATAAGTTATAAGCTAACAGAATTTGGTTTCAGTACTAGGTTTTTTTGTTTTTAAATAGAGTTTCTAGTTGGAGTGATCAAATAACAAGACAAAGCTAGAAAATATTTATTCAACCTTACTGTTATTTTTTTGAAACTATTTGATAAATTATCAAGTACCACAAAAATACCTGTTGACTGAATTATTTTACTAAGACCAGTTAGTTAAACTAACATTTTGAGTAAATGTTATTTATGTAGCCCTGATTCCTGGATCTTTTATATTGTCCCTGCTTCCCTTTCTTAATTTTATCTTTTTCTTTCCTACAGAAGAATATAGCATATACCTCTGCATAATTTTCAGTTCCTTTCTCTTTTCACCTCCTATCTCTTTCCTTTTCTCCCCACTCTTCTTCACCTCCACCCCTGCATCTTCTGTTTCTCCTTTCTTCTGCCACTTCTTGATTCTGTCTGTGTACTGAACTTCTCTTTTCAAATTCATCTTATTGGTGTCTCTCTCTCTGCCTCACATGACCATCACTCACCCACTCAAACCAGAGCATCTGTGCACAGTCTTGGAAACATTCAGGTACTTAAAACCTAGAGAGCTACTGTATTAGCATGAATAGAAGGCAGGAAAAAAATTAGCCATGAAGTGTATATTGGAATAGCCCCTGGTCTGGCCTTGCAACTTGTTTTGCATCAGCTCTGCGTGCTCCCTGACAGTGCATTGGCTGCTTGCCAGACTTCTCTTTGTTCAAGCATTATATATAAAGCTCATTGTTACCTGGGAAGTGGTCCAGTCCTGCTGCCTGGGCAAGCCTGCCTGCCTGACAGCTACCTGGACTGCTGCAGGTGCTCCAGCTGCCTTTGGCCACCAGACACCATCCCTGCGGCTCTGGACAGGGAAACACAGTATGTCCACGATTGAAACACTGTCTTTTAAAACAAAGACTAGCTATCTTTTCTAAGTATTTCCTGTAAAAATAGATATATGCCTCTATATTTTACTTAGGCCACTATAGTGAAAATTACTGGGTTCAGACTAATCAATACAAAAGAAGTAGATTTTGCTCAGCATTGATTATCAATACTGTCTGCTGAGTTGCTGGAATAGAGATAGGTGTTAAAAAATCCTGCCGTGTTGTTCAAAGACTTGAGCTTTCTTCCTATTTAATGCATTTGAGGATTGTGCCACTCCTCCAAAACAAATTCCTGTTTCAAACTTCCCCTTTTTTCAGTATTATTTCATATAGATCATAAAGGATTTCTGATGCAAGCTTCCTTAACTGTTTTTTTTTTCTATAACTTTGCAATTATAAAAACTATAAGTTGATTTCTCTGCACAAACAATGCATTTGATGCAGCATGTAAGCTGGTTTTTATGGCAGTCGTGTTTTGCCATGCAAGACATAAAGTAAAAAGCTAAATTACTTTGTGTCATTTGGCTGGTTCCATAAAGCTTCTATTGCAAACTCATGGATAGATGGATCATTTCACTTCTCTGAATAAGTTATGTAATTGGAAAAGTTAATTTAATTTAAGGATTAAAAGCTAATGAATGGCTAAAAGTTTCTATCCATAAAATACATTATTATTCTTTAGAATAAGGCAGTGGTGGTATGAATTAACAGACAATGTTAACAGATTTTAAATAATTTTGTTTAGAAATTAAATGTTACTTTAACTAAAATGTAGAAGTTTGCATTTGGCAACATGATCTGATGCCATAGCAACTCTTGTCAATTAGAAGCAGCTTGGGAGTTGCCCACATTCTTCCTCCCCTACCCCGGCCTATCCCTATCCATGGTGCAAGAGATGAGTTCTGAGCTCTGTTTTCTAACCTTCCGTGAAAGAAACATACCCCCCTTCTTGCAAAGTAAGAAGCTCCGTTTCTAGGAAAGAAAACCAAAAGTAAATCCCTGCAGTGGACAAGCTACTTCCTTATGTACTGTTATTGTAAGATTAGTTTTGCCTCAAACTGTATTTCTGATCAGACTGACATCATATAGGAGTATACTTATGGATTATATTTTAATTTGAAATAATTTACTGTATCATTTTTTTCAGATTCAACTATAGATTGATGTAGTCAGTGAGTTTTTAACAGTTTAAATGCTGTTTTTAAAAAAACCCAATAACACTAAATATATTAAGCCAAATACAGCTGTCAAAACAGAAATATTCAGATTGCAAACGATGCATTTAGACAGCTGGAGAAACCAGAGCGTATTCATGTTTGTACTTTAATTCCAGCTTGAGACTTAAGTCTAGGAAACAGGATACCCATTTTTGTTTTTAATTTGTAGCCAACTTTTGCTTTATTTGCCCAGTGTTGAGATATTTTTTTTCTTACTGTACTTGTAATCTTATGTATCATGCTTCCTTTGTGGTACTTGTTATTGTAGTAGTAGAGAAACAAATATACAAGAAAATTGTAGCAGTACAAATTCTGTTGTACCCTCTGTCTGCACTGACTTTACCAATGGAAATTTGTTTCTGAGTTCTCACCTTTTAATCATAGATCTCAGTAGCTATTGTGGCAGTTCTAAATTAGGATTTTCATTGTTGCTGCTAATTCTGATGTTGCTGGATTTTGTGTTTGCTGACCTTGGTCCTGTTGAGTGGCTTCAGTTCTAACTCCAAAGAGTGTACTACATCCAACTTCTCTCTAAAAGTATAAGAACAAAAAACATTTAACTCCTTAATAAGTTAAGGACAAGTCTACTGGAACCATAAAATGTGAAATGTATGTGTTTTAACTTGTTAATTAAAGAAGCAATAATTGGAATCTTAAGAGTCAACTGATATCTAACATTATACACTTGTGCTATGTTGTAGTCTTGTAATTTCCAGCACTATTTGCTGAATTCTTCACATACTTTTCCCCTGTAATCAGTCTGTAATTACTATGTGGTATAATTAGATTAATATACTTTCATTTATTGCAACTACACATTAGAGGAAAATTTTGTACTTCTGCCTTTATATTTGTCCCATATGAATGACTACAGAATTCTCGGCTTTCGTTAAAGCAGCCTCAACTTACTTGCTTAATGATGCATGGAAACTTTCATTCTCTTCATAAGTGCCTCTTATGCTTAATTTTATTTTCTTTTTCTTCTTAGATGATGAGTTCCGATGGAAGGGCCCCTTCTACTTCATCCAAGGAGCAGATCCTCAGTTTGGACTGATAAAAGCTTGGGCAGTTGGAGACACTAACAATGGAGATGATGAATGGGGAGAAGAAATCAAATTAGCAGAGCAAGCAGTGGAAGCCATTAACAAACTAAATCCTAAACCCAAGTTCTTTGTGTTGTGCGGAGACCTTATCCATGGAATGCCAGGTAAGGCAATTAAAAGGGTAGAATGGGGATCATAACTCTTTTCTTTATATTTCAGATTGGCAAGAAGGCTAATTTAATTTCCTTGACTTCATAATACTATTTCACAAGATTTGGTATGCGCTACTGTTTTGTTGTTTGGGGAAAAGAATGTGCATTGTAGATGATTCTTGAAATGTTATTCTGATTTCTTCATCTGACTTCCTGTATCATTCATTTTAGGGGTGTACTTCTTTTAGTTTCTTTTTTTTTCAGTGGGACTGAGGAAATTATATTTGAGATGTAAGGCCTAAGAAAACACGTTAAAATTCCTTCTTCCAAACACACTGCTTTGAGAAGACAAATAGAGACTGTAGCCATTGGGGAACAATGCCAAGGAAAGAACAAAAAATAGCTATGGCTTTTTGTGTACCTGAAGGAGATGAATCTCAAGAGTTCTTTGGCTTTCTAATACTTAATAAATTCAACTGCTTCAATATTTAAATTCTGAAAATACTAAAAGTCATCAAATTCAATTTTTAGCGTTCTGTCCTGTTGCTGTGGGACTTGGAGATCAGAGTGTTTCTGTGTACAGAGAAAGAACAACAGACAGTCTATAAAGGTGTGTTACTAAGTTTGGCAGTTATAACTTTAAAACACACAAGTAATATTTTCTGTTTTAAGAAGATAAATATTCTTCTTGGAAGTGAATGAAAAAGTGACATTACCAGTTGTTAGAGACCTTTCATTAATTCCTTCAGTATCCTGCAGAGTGGATTTTGAAATCTTAGCTGTCAAATTGATTGACATTATTTATGGGCTACAGACTTGCTTTTGACCAGAACATGATTTTAGTGATAGAGTGGGAAAGTGTAAAAATCAACAGTTTTAAGTTTGATAGAATCTACTGCATAAAACCTCAGTAGCTTGGGACATAGTGCATAGTCTGCCATTGTGCAGTTGTTTTATATGTTCTTCCATTAATTTTGGAAGAAATACAGGTTTGGCCCAGAATCATCAAATAATCTCTTCCTAAGAATCATCTGGCCTTCCTATATAGCAGAGTTTTAGTAAGTATTTCAATTAGACTTTTAATTTGTATAAGTGTTGCAAATATGTTATCTTCAGTATCCCTTGTAAGAGGAAGAAAATTCAGGACAAATAATAGGTATTCTACATCACAAATGTAAATAATCTAGGAAGCTAAATTAATTTCATTTTACCTGGATATTTCTCAGAGGCTTATAAAACAATGTAGAGTTCCAACTACTTCTGTCCATATTGACTTTAAACAACGTTGTTCTAAGGCTTTTCTGTTGATAGAGAGTAAGTGCCAACTACAGAGTGCCAACAGTCTTCTGACTTCTACTAGGTACTGAATAGCTAGGTATAATAAATTTAGTCTTGCCTGTGTCAGGTTTTATGGGTTTTTTTTCCCTAGAAATAAATCTCTCTAGTCATTATTGTTCCTTTTACCAGTGTACGTCTCAGATTTCCGTAGTACTTTAAATACAACCCTGTCAGAGTTTTGCAAAACGTTATCATATATTCATTTTGCTAACAAATGCCTAAAAGAAACTGAATGGATTGTACTGCTGAGATCACTTACATTTGTGATGTGTGTGCTGTGCATTGTATAAATATTTGAAGCTGCCTCCTGCAATTTCCAAGAAACTGCAAGAAAGAGCAGTTCATTACTCAGTGATCTTAAGGGTCTTTTCCAGCCTAAACGATTTTGTGATTCTATGATTACCTCACTTGAGTCACCATATTTTAGTTCATCTAATAATTTCTTGTTTATTGAAATTATGTTCTTTAATACTTTGTAAGCCTGAGTTATCATGTAGTTATATAAAATAATTAAAGAAATGTACTACTAAAAGGAATTTTAGAATATTCAACTGGAACAATTTCATAACTGTATTTATACAGATGGCTTGCTGTGCTGTGAGTTGGTAAACGTGTAAGTACAATTTAACAATTAAATTGTACATACAAGTACAGTTTTACAGTCAGCCATTTGTATTTCTGTCTATACTGATGAGAGAGATAAAGGTGAATTGTTCTATGGTGCAGATACCTGTGGATTAGCAGGCTTTGTCTAGTTGCCTAGAAGGGCAGGGAGATGTGCGATACAGCAAGGAGACAGAAAAAGGGTCAGAAAAATACATCGTAGAAGTTAAATCTAAATCTGTGTGTTTAAAAGAATTTGAAACAACACTTTCATTTGAACTGTATGAATGTGTGTCTTGGAAGTGAAATAACAGATTTTTCAAAGGCTTTTTCCTACCTTTTCCTGTCTTTTACTTATCTTCTAGAATAGAAACTCCTTCAAAACAAAGAGTTAAAGAAATGACATTGTAAAGCAAGACAACTCAATCCTGTCTTAAGAATGTCTTATCAAGATACTTATTGACAATTTCTTTGGTTTAGCTTGTTAATAGTGGCTACTGTATGAGACATTGCAATACATTGTCATTAAGAAGACAAGATATTATTTGCTGCATGTTCTTTTATTGAAACAGAAATTCTCTGATGTGAGAGTCTCAAGTTTTCTGCCACATTCCATGCTAAATTCTAGGGATTGAGGTAACTTCTTTCTCACAGAGGAGTGAATTCTTAAATTTCTTCTTACACGTGTGTGTACATCTGCATGACTCAGATAAAAAGCAGGAGCCATTATATTTCACTGTCACGTTGCACAAATCTTTCTCCACTAATTCCAGTACTAACACTGTGCTTGGGATTTCATACTTCTTTACATAATCCATTTAAACAATTCTAACTTAAAGTGAAAGATAAATGAGATAAAAAGCTGTCAGTAACTCATTAAACTTTTAAAAAAATTTAGAAAAAGTTCTATTTCAAAATTATAAGAGAAATATTGAAATTTGCTAGTGCTTCCATTATTTGTTACAATAAAAAATTGAAATTTTAAGAAGTCTTTTGGCAATACTACATTAATGAAAAAAGCAAACAGCAAATCTAAGAACTTTTATAGCCAAGAGTTTTTCAAATAATTTGGGCATATACATGTTTGCAGAATTAAAGACTAGTAGTAATATTTATTTTCTTGGAGTAATTTAAGAATTATCACTGTTCTAGCTAAGGATGTTCAGACCTATGTAATGCATGTCTGTAGTAGAATGGTACTGCAATCACTTCATACTTCTCCAGTGAGGAGTCTTTCCAAGAATAATTACTGTGTCAATTCTCTTATCATGTTAGTTCAATAAAATGAAGGATTAAAAATTCATTTTTTCAGTAGGAAAAAATAAAAAATGACACGAGACAAGATTGATTTAACAATTGTGAATTTGGCTTGTACATGTATCTGATGTCTCAATTTGCCTTTTAAATCACTTGTGTATATGAGCTGTATTAAACCTGAAAACATTAGCATTAATGAAAGCATATCATAGTTACTTTTGCAGCATGGTTATTGAGGAAAGCTATGATCAACTGAAGTTCAGCTGTATTTTACGATCCGTTGGCCTATGTCTGTCAAGTTCTTTGGATCATACAGCTTTATAATCAATGCCTGTCAATAAAAAGGGGGAGAAAAAATGCCACATCTTCCTCTCTTCTTTTGATAAGTTTTATCGCGGCGTACTAAGTGTAAAGTTTATGATGACTGTTTTAAAGCATCCACTGTAGCTGTTTAGCTGAAGCAATGTTGAAGCCTTTTGCAAAGGAACTCCAAGAAATCTCAGAATTCCAGCAGCTAGAGGTGATGAACAGAATCCTGATCAGCTGGGAAGCAATCAGGCACAGCACTTGGAATCCATTACAGATGTCATTAGAGCAACGAAGTAATCAGCACCAGTATTGTGGTATTTAGCTGCTGATTAAAAGTAGTTTGTACTCTAAGTATTATTTTCAGAAGTTTTTCTTGATTACATAATCAAGAATAGGATATCTATTCCTGGTAACGCTAATATTGTGGTACATAATCAAGAATTTTAAGCAGTATCTTATAGTGCAACTGTGTTACTGAAAATAATTTCTATAAACTCAGTACTTACACCTAGATGCACCATGATAATGAAAGACTGACTTCTAAAGACCTTTGTGTGCATTAAGTTAGTGTACTGTAACTTAATATGGTGAAAATGGTAATCTGCAAAATGCAAAATATTGTTGGTTGGATAATGTGTTTGTTTCACTGCGTTTTTCTAAACCTCTGGAAATTTCTTTCTAAAAGTTTTTTTTGTTATATCAAGTTGGAACTTTGTTTTATTTTATGACAATCTCATATATTGTTCCATTAACTAACACCCTTCAAGCCCAACAATCCAGTCAGTTTTTCACCCATCTAGTTCTCCCCTCATCTAGACTGCAATATCCTAACTCCACAACCTTTTGATGATTATAGAGAGGTGCCTCATGGTGACATCAGCCAGCTCTCTCAATACTCTTGGATGCATCCCATCAGGTCTCAGGGACTTGCTTGGGTTGAAATTTTTCAGGAGATACTTGGCTGAATCTTGTTCCACTACCAGTATTTCCTCTGCTTCTTTAACTCTGGGAGAACATTTCAGTGAAAACAGGCAAAAGCAGCACCGAGTACCGGTCACTTGTCACTGCCTCACTCAGCAGTGGGCCTGTATTTTCTTTGTTGTTTTATTGCTAAAGCAGTAGTAGAAGCTTTTGCTGCCTATCATGTGCCTTGCTAGTTTCAGCCCTTGGTGAGCTTTGATTTTCCTGACGCCAGCCCCACATGCCCAGGTACTTTTTCAGTATTATTCCTTTCAAGTCCATCTTTGCTTCCATCTCATTTTTACATCCTTCTTTCATCAGTACTCAGGCATGACTTCCCCATTTAGCCAAGTCATTCTCCTGGTAGTCTGCGTCTCTCCCCGCCCTGGTATCAGGAAGGACTGTTCTTGTATTAGGAGGAGCTTGTGTTTGAAGACATGTTATCTTGCTCAGACTCTTCTACCTTTCCAAGCTGCCTCCCACAGAAGATCCTATATGCCAGTTCCCTGAATAAGCTGCTCTGCAGTGCTGAGGCCCCAGATGTGCTATTTGCCTTCCTTACTCCCCTCAGGATCTTGAACTCCACTCTGATGGCTGCTGCAGCAGCCAAGGCTGCCAGGGCTTAACACATCCCCTAGGACTTCTATGTTTGTAAGTAGCAGGGCTAGGAGAGTGGGCCCTAGTTGGCCCATCTGTGTCAAGAGGTTGACTGAGACTCCCTCCTGGACTGCTGTCAGCAGACGTCAGGGAGGTTAGTCTATCATAAGAGCCAGGGTCTGTGATCTGGATACTTTTTCGAGTTGCTTACTGGAAGACTTAATCCTGTTTGCCCCTGCTGGGTGCTCTGTAACAAAACCCTGCTCTGGGTGGCTAACCTCTCCTCTGATTCGGATTCACAAGCTGAACAAACCTGGTGTCTGTTCCATGGAATAGCTCCCTCTATACACTGAGAGCAAACTCCCCTGCCTTCTTTCTTGCCTGTCTTTCCTCTTTAACATGAAGCATTGTGCTTCCTTCTTCATCCCATACCTTGAGTGTAGATTGGTGTCCAGGAAACAGCTTCTGCATTTCAGTATCTTTCATTACAATGCAGAGAATGCAGCTGTTTGCAGCCAAGGTCACCCTGCTGAAGCCATGGAGAAGCACCAGCTTGTGAAGCTGAGAATCTAGCAGCTATTTTTATGTGGCTGAAGTCCTTTAGAAGAAATTGTTTAAACTGCTTTTTTTAAATGGTAATACTGCTGTCAGTAACTTGATAGACATCAGTTCAAGCCAGCAAAGTCCTTTATGTGATATAGCTTTAGACCAGGTGTTTAATTATTTTTTTAATTGCTCTGCTTACATGGGTGAAAGAACAAGTAAGACAGCAAGTCTCCTACAAACTTTACTTAGCTCTAACTAATAAAACCTGGCTGTTTAGAGATTAAATGAAATGAGACTTGTCTAATAATGTGTATAATCAAAAAAAAACTGATAGAACTTGATTAAGCTTGATCTGTTAGCAGGATGATAATGGATCAGTGAGCAAGTAATGTTTATGCTTGCAGTTTTAGATTCATTTGTGTATATATGTTAATTAGAAGAAATCAGAATCACTAGAATTGGGTATTATGGCACTTGAAGTACACTGTGAATACTTTTACTAATTCCTTTAGTTAAGTGAAGGCATAATCTCTTAATATACCCATTTCCTGCCCAGGTCATTCAGTGCTATACAATGTGACATCAGCCTTTTCAGTCAATTAAATCCAAGCAGTGATTTTTTTCCTTTTTTTTCCTTCTACTTTTGTTTTATATTATTGAATTGTTTAATTAAAGGCTTTCAAACTGTTACTTATAACACATTTCTGAAACATTTAATTCTAGTGAAGGAACCTTTAGCTCTGCTAAGGTGAGTGGAAACAGCACCTGACAGGTCAGAGCCATGAGTGTTATGCTCTACTTCAGAATTCCTTTGTTTTGCTGAGTGGCAGGGAGGAGGATGATGCCCACATCACTTGCATCTGCTATTTCAAAGGTCTTTTCTCTGAAGGATCCACCTTTTTTTTTTTTTTTTTTTTTTTTTTTTCTCCATATCCATTTGCAAGGAACAAATCAATCTGAACAGCTGCATAAGGGATGGCAGGAGACTAAGCAATTGTATTTGAAATAAATTCCAATACAGGAATTCTCTTGTCTGCTTTTCTGACATGCCTAGTGAATTAATTATTATGGTACTTCTTCCTTTCTAATTAATCTGCCTATACTTTCATTTCATTAGCTTCAGAAGCAACTGTCCATCTTGCTTTCTAGTTTGATCACATAATAAGCAGTATAGATCAGTTAGGTATAATGGATTAAATGAAGTTCTTTTCTGTGCAACAACCCCATGAAACGAGGTGTACTAATTCTAGGGCCACTGCTGAGGTCCAAAAGGGCACAAAGCAGCTCTAACTACAGCAAACAGGAAAACAGTTCCTTGCAGCTTCTCTCCATGTTACCACCCATGACATTACATGGAAATGTGTGCAGCAGGATGTTATGAACTAGTCCAGTATCAAAAATTTAGCTGTGCTCTTCAACAAAAATTGTACAATGTTTAAAATTATTTGTCTACAGAAGCTATTACTGAGTAGACCCAGCTTCTCAACTTAATTTTGTCCAACCTTTTGAGTATTTGGATAGTTTTTGTTTAACCCATCAATGTCAACCAAAGCCTGGATGGTTCTGTATGGTACAGTAGCAACATGGAGTTGGTCAGAATATTGCTACCTTAAAGCATGATAAAATGTACAAGCTTTTATACATGTCTCTTTTGTAAATGGAACAAGCTAAAACTATATGATTAATTGTTTCAATTGGTTTTTCAGAGCTGCAGTCATACTTGATAATGTTTTCTTCCTGCTTCTTGGTATTCTTGCTGTCTGTGTCTATTGCTCTCTCTGTTGGGCCATAGTTGGATTGTAAGCTCTTCCTGGATGTTTTTACTGTGCTGTCTAATGTATGTTTCAGGCTGTGAGCACAAGAAGCACCAGAAGAACTTCTAGACAGAAAGCAGGGGACACCTATGGAGCTGGATGGAGTTAGGCTGCAGCTAAAGGAGATTTCTGAATGTGTAAATTGCAGTTGAGGCAGCTATATATTTTTTTTCCATATCTGTCTGTAAAATTTAAATGTGCTAAAAAGAATAGCAGCATAGCAACAACTGCTGTTTAATCATAGAAATCCATATGCTGAGGCAACATAGAAAATACATAGTCTTCTGTTTGTAATAGAACTTTAGGGACTCAACTCTGCTGAGCTTGATGGAGAAAGTGAATTGTGATGTGCACTAATCTTCTGCAGAGAGATGGTACCTATAGGCAGTTTTCCATAGTCTGTTCCATTGGTGTGTTACAGTCAGTTACAGGTATAAATTGGCCGATACCAATTTAAAGCCTGTGGCAAACCCCTAATCCTTTGGGAATGCCATTTCATACTTTCCTGTTGCTCAAGACCTCCCAATTTCTTAAAGAGGATGTTAATTTTATCCTGGGCAATTACAGAATGGTCACATACAGGTGTGAATGCCATTGTTGCCCAGGAGCACAGTCAGAAGAGTATTGCCATTGCTACCTCCAGGCCACCGGCTGTACACTAGTGTGCTTTGGGCTGACTGCAATGCTGCAGTCCTGGCCTGTTTGGCTTGTCCCTCTCTCTTGCTTCAAGCATCCTGGGCCCTGCCTGCCTGGCTGGGATGAGTGACTGTCCCGCTCTCTGCCTGCTGCTTCCAGGGACCCCAACTCTTCTGGGACCTTCTCACCTGCCAGCCAACTCCCCATGACTGCATACAGTGCTCTGTGTGTATATGCTTCCCTGGTGCATGCTTCCCTGCCCACACAAATTCTGCACGTTCACTAACACTTACTCCCCCATAAAGCCTCAGTAAAGCCTATCAGCTCAATTCAACTAACTACAATTTTGGACACCACTACGTGCTCTGAGTGAAAAGCAGAACTGCTACATGTCTCCTTGAAATTACGTACCCTATCCTGTCTTCCATGCAAACTTTGTTTTTTCAGGTAATAATACAGGTGTTTATATGCACCAGAATTTTTAAAAGCAGGTGCCAAATATTGGGATTCTGAGTTCGTATTTAGGAAGCAATTAAGGCCCATGATTTTCAAATCAGTACTTCTCTGTTTGACTTCTGCTTGACAATTTGATGATCGGGATACAGGACGAGCTGGGCATACTGGCTTTTATACAATTGGTAGCTCTTATAAGCTCTGACACGTACGCTGTAAAGAGTGAAGTTATTTACATTCAGAATAGACAGCTTCAGAGCTGAGGAACATCAGAGCTGATGGCTCTGTTGTCCAGACAGCAGTATGGCTTCATTTCTGTTTATAACCACTTTAACATTTGAAGGCATCCTCTCTCCTGAGAGAATTGCTAACTGGATTATATTGAGCCTCTTTCCCATGCCCAGATTTGATGTGGAACTGCCACAGTCTAGAATATTTCTGTCTCTTGTTTCTGTTAAGTATTGAGTGCATTAATACAACTTCCTCTAAAAGTGTAGGTTTTATAGATACTCAATCTTAAAGCATAGGCTGCAGCATATAATTACAAATGTCTGCCTTACAGGGTAACTCTAAGAAAACTCTTTACCTTGCTCAGTTTTCTAAATCAAGGGAAAAACACATATCATAGCAAATGTTCCCAGTCAGTGTGGTATTATTTAAAACCTATTGTGAATGTTCTAAATTTTCTTACTTAAAAAACAGTCTTGGGCTTGACCAGGAAAGGTCAATGAATACTTGGTTTCAGAAACAGCTGAAGTTGGTACCTCCCAGAAAGTCCTACCTGTCTGTTGGGTTTGGTTTCACTGAAGAGGAACATTGAGATAATACTGAGTTTCACAAATCTTACTATATTTTATAAAGTCCACAGTCATTTGCCTGTGTATGTTCTCCTTTCCTAGGAAGTACTTCACAGATGTTTTAATGTACAAACTTGAACATTTGCAACTGTTTGGCAGTTGAGTCAGTCTGATGTCCTTTCTAGGAGGCAGACTGCCATACTTGTACTTTATTACATCAGATACGAACTAGCTTGTTCACATTTCAATAACTGAGTTGTTGGGAGATTTGGAGATTTGCTGCTGGTGGGTTTTGCACACAAGATGTGATATGAATTTAATGCTGAAATCTGCATGCAAATGCACAAGTTGCCATTTATACATTTCTGAACTGAATAAATTACACAGAAATGTCAGGTCCCATACAAGTTCTTAATGTTATAACCAGTGAATTAGTAACATATTCTAGAAAGGAAAAAAAAAATGCCTGTTAATTCTTAATATCTTTCTCAAGAAGTTATTTTACCATAGTAAATCTGGCTTTGAACTGCTTTTATTATTGCTTTTAAACTACCATTAAATAACCCATTTTGCTACAACAAAGGAACATTAATTTAAAAAAAAAAAACTTGCCAGAAAATTAAGCTGCTGTGCTATAGTCCTTAAGGGAAACATATGTATAAGGAGATATTTTGTGAAGTTTTAATTTTAACTAAAAATACAATAGCTCTTTTAAAAAAATTCCTTTCTCATCCTAGAAGGCAAGAGCACGAATGCTGATGTTTGATTTCTCTAACAAGCATATGAATAGGTTAAAAAATGATGTCTTAAAAGATGGTTCCAGCTGTAAAAAAGACTGTAAGCATGTCACCTTTACTATATTTGCTCTTTTTTGCCATTTGAACTGGCTACTTGGTTTAGTAACAAAAGCAAGTTTGTTTAGTTTTTTTAACTCCCATCAGCCTGGCACAGCTGAGGAGGAGGCAGCTGTATTCTACTGTCACATGCGGTTTCAGCAAAATTGTCAGCTAAATCCCAATTCCTGAATCTTTGTCAGTGGAGATTTATAATACAGCACGAAGTAGAAAAGGCACAGACTGACTTTTTAAGTGCAAAGTAAAAGCAGTGGCTTTAAAATGTTTATACGGAATCAGACTATATGTAAAACCTTTTATTTCTTGAATACAAGGTAATTTTTAATAAATATGTCACTGACTGATCAGTGCGGCTCTTTTTGTACTGTCACCTGAAATAACGTGAGCAGTGTTTAAATTTAACCTAATTTCCTGACAATAAGGTAGCTTAATCTAAATAAACTCACTGCATCAATTTCTTTTAGTCTTGCAACCTATCAAAAATTTTTATATGCTGGTTAGGATGGAGCCCAAACCAAAAGGATTCTTGGCTATTTTCTTCTCCAAAGTCTTATGCTAATGTTAATTAATAATGTCTAAGAATTTGGGTAAGTGGCACATTATTTGTCAAACATCTAATAATACCTATTTCAAGAAATGTCACTATGGTTGAATAAATAAACATTTTCTAGTAATTATCTGATTCTAGTAAAACCTAATGGAGCATTCAAAGCCTTCAAACTGCTTAGTGTGAAATTTAATTTGCTCTAATCAGCCCAAGAGTAGGGAAGCATGAGATATTCTCCATGCATGTTCGACGGTACGTTACAGTCTCATATTGCAAAGAAACCATTGTGCCATCAGCAGCAAATATCTAATCTTTAGCAAGTATATAGTTATTTACAAATCTACAAATAGATCTACAAATCTACAAATAGACCATGATTATGGTCTATTTGTATTTTAGACCATAATCACCAGTCCAGTCCACAGCTGAACTAAGGAATGCTGTTGACAGTAATTCTCTCTGTATGAAAATCTTTGAGATGTAATTAATTATACAATTGTCTCAAATAATATACTTTTATGATACAAGTATCAGTACTAGATTCAGTACTAGTACTGAAAAATCTAGTACAAGTACTAGATATATATAGTGTATGTATTAAAAAAATTACTACAAATACTAGATTTTATATATATATAAAATAAATATAAATATATATGGAAGCATAGTTAAATTTTTCTGCATGCTTTACTAAAAACTCAATCTCTCAAAGTCCAGTTGTTATTTTTCTTGCTTCTTTCTCAGCCTGTAAAGTTTTAGTTTAGCTTACCATATTCTCAGCTTTAGCAGTTCAACTCCTATCTATGAATATTTGAAAATGTTACCTGGAGCAGACATCCACAGTGAGTTATTTGGCACATTGTACAGTAAATATATCTGTGTGTTAGAATTTTTGTTGCCTCCTTTGTTTTCTTGGAATTGGATTTCCTGCTTGTAAAGAGTAAATTGCACGAAGTCAGTGCTTTGGATTATGCAGGTATGGCCAGACGAGGTGATTAGAACTGTCTTTCTAATTTAAAAGTGTTTGCTTTTTAAAAGGCATATTTCCAGGCTTTCCCATCCCTCTGAATTGTAAAAAAATTTCTTCTTCCTTGGAACTCAGTGGCAGATCTAGCCCACATAATTTTGACTCAATTAAGCTCAACCAAGTCCTTTCCAAACTGCCAACTTGTACATAGTCAGGGGAGGGTAACATGGTTTTAATGGGCAGGAACAGGGCTGGAGCATCCAGTTCCTGTCTGTGGCTCTGAGCAGGCTGCATTGCCACTGACCATGGCACATCGTCTCTTTGTAGTGTAAGCTCTTCTCTGAACACCCCACAGCCAACGAGAGTGTGCAACAAAGCCACAAACTGGCAAAAGATGGTTTGGTCTAAGAGAGCATATTCTAAGGAAGAAATGGTTTGTCTGAACCATTGATTCTGGCTGAGATTAACTGCCTTTTCATTCTGCACTTGTTCTGATATGAAGGATGTATTTGTAAGGGTAGACAATGCCTTAGACATCAGGAAAAGTACATATCTTTTTAATTACTTGTACCCACTTAAAGTATTTCCCACATTAACAGTGAGGACAATTTCATTGGCCTTAAGGGACTAGTGCTTCAGGGAGTTATTAGTTGTGCTGTAACTACTTAATATGAAACTAAATATGATGAAGGCTCCAAAAGCTATAAAATTCTCACAGGTAGTCATTTGAAGAAAGAGTCAAAGATTAAAATCTTGCTGTCTCTTAAAAACAAACAGTTATTGGAAACACGAGGCACCTTCAGCTTGTTTTTATTAAGTTTGTTGTTGTAACTCCTGTAACATTGTGGTATTTTTTCCTGCTTGTGATGATTTCATCAGAAGAACAGACACAAAGGCAGTGATGGTCTATGCTTGATGTGACAGCTCTGCATAGCTAGGAGATGAGTAAGGATAAGAAGAGACGAGTTGTGCTTAAATTAAGCATAATACTTATTTTCACAGCAGAATGTGGAACAGTAAATGCCACAAATTAGGTTGTTAAGTAGGCACCTGTGTGGCTGGCACCGTCGGCATTTGCAGTCATTATATTTAATGTCATGCACTGAAGCTCCAGGAGCAGTTGATCCCCTAATACAATTCCTAGTTCACTTTTGGGGTTTTACCACTGCTTTAATGTAATAACTGTTAATTATTAGCTAAAACTGGAGTTAAATTTTCTTCTTGTTTCAATGGCCAAAATTATAAAATAAATTTAATTTATGCTTTCATGCAAGGCAATTCTTTAGTGTGATCACTTTTTGTGTATCAGAACACATTATTACTTGTTTCTAATGTACTGAAAAAATCAGTGGCTTACAGCTGTAAGACAAGGTAGTATTTCAGGTCCTGCTTTTCAGTGGAACTAATGAGATTAAGTTCTTTATAAATTAGACTGAGTAGTCAGTTTGTCTATTAGTGAGTATAGTCATATTTACATTATTTTTTAAATGTGTAGTAATTTTTTTTGCACATCATAAAATTGTATTCAGGCAATTTTAATATTAGAAATATATATGTCTAAAGAAGAGAGGAGACATTTTAGCTATTACAGCACAGACTAAGCCAGAAAACCCTTCAGAACATGACCATACTGAGTGTATTAAAATTGTTCAGCTTATTCTTGCATGTAATGATTTAGAATGATGCAGTGTATTGCCTGACTTCATTATGGCAGATGCTAGATGGGAAACTTTAAGTTTAAAACAACAAACAATGAAGAGTACAGACTAACAAGAGCACCAGTAAGACTGAACTGGCTGGCCTGATAGATCTTTTATTTCTATGCCAGTGCCCTGTCTTATTACCAAATTTTTGTAGCATCCTAGGAAAAATGAATGTGGAGAACAAGGTGGTTTTTTTTCCAACTGTTCATGGACAATGAGAGACTCATTGCATTTATGGGATGGTAACATGTAAACAAATGAAAAGAGGGTAAGAGTTTGGCCATGGCAGTGAAGAGTCACCCGTGTTGATGAGATGGGGAAGGTTAGGAAAGAAGGCAGCATGGCAAGGAATGAGTGTCAGAGCTTTGAGGTGGGAAAGCTCCATCTGCATCAGTGTTCTGAAGGGATGCTGGGTTGCGTTTGCAAAGATCAGAGAAAACTGCATATCAGTATTTGAGATGTGACTAGATTAGAGCTCAGTTAAACTTTTATTTATGGTAGCGCATAAAATTAGATGCGGTAAAGATGTAATTGCAGAAGTCTGTAAGATACAGTCTGATCTTGATGATACCATTGCTTTTTGACCTGTGCTGTCTCCCACACGACAGGAGCAGCAATGGGGTTGCCCTTGGATTTGGGGTCAGCTGAGAGATGCTGAGAGAGATGATGGAGGAGCTTAGTTGTAGCCTCGTTAAGCTGGAGCAAGCAGCCAGGTATCTGAAACAGGAGCAGAGATGAAAGGCAATCCTACTTTGAACAGAATGGGACCGCTTTCCCACAGGGATAGAGGTAGCAGTTAAATTTGTTTCAGTGGAGATACTTACAAAAGGAGCATGCTGTGAATACAGCCTTGGACTCCCCACTTCACTGGAAAGTTAGGGAATACTACTAGGGCAAGTCCTCTAAATGGCATGCAAAAGGAGTAGAGCAATTGCAGTCAGACTCTGATTAAAGCAATTGTGATGCACTGTAAGGCCCAGGAAAGCACACAAATCTGTCTTTTGTTTGTAACAATCATGTGATTGCTTCCAACAAGAATTCCTTGCCTTTTGATGTCAGAGTAATTCTCCTGATATCATAATAAATTACAGAATGAATGGGCCCAATGTTTTTATAAATTCTATTTTCATCAGTGGTGTTTTGACTTTTTCATTTTGCTTTTATCAGTTTTATTTTCTATTTCTATTTGATATTTTGTATATTATTGTAATCTACAATTTAGCTCTTACCTGTTCTTTGATAATCGGTCTCTTGGGTTAAATGTTAGGCAGATTGCATTTATCATATTGGGTCTTTTTCAAGACTGTTGCTTGCATAAAAGCTCATAGTTAAACAATTTTCTTTTTAACCTGCTTCTGTTTCGAACTGAAAATTTGTGTTTTCCTTTAAAAATTAGGTGTTTGCAACTCTGCTAAGTTACAGACACTTTTAAGATCCATTGAAATACTGAGACCCAGTAATTTAGGAATCCAAGAAATGATACATTTTTGCATGTTGTTAAATTGGCTGAAGGTATCTTGGGCAGCTTCATCCTGGAAGTGCCTGTGCTGGTCCTCAGCCTAAAGCTGAGCAAAGATCTTGCAGAGACAGAGACCACTGTAACTTAGTGCAAAGCATCAGTGGGGATGTAAATATGTACTCCAGCTCAGTAAGGGCTCCCTTTGCCAAACTTTTGAAGTTAGATGTTAGGTCCATATTTTATTTTATGTCTATAACCCTTCCTCTAGCAAACCATGACCTGTACTGTCAGTGTCAAGATCTGCAGAACAGGTAAACAAGAGGTACTGTCTGGCTCCTGAGAAAACCCACACACAAAAGGAGATTTAGAAACAGCAGCAACATCAGCATCACAGGTCGAGCTGCAGCTGTTCTGCCCTGCGGCTGAGTCAGCTTGTGCCAGCCAGATCCCTGGAAGTGAATTCTCAGATCATCTTCAGAGAGTAGAAAGTTCTCTGAAATGCAGCGTCATCATGTAATATTGAGTAATTGACCTCTCAGTCTTTTTCTCTGTGAATTTATGACCAATAGCTTTGATCATTAAAAGAAGTCAGACTTCTTCATTAGAATTTCCATCTCTTGGAAAATGACATAAATTGGAGTTCCAGGGCAATACCCCTGCTGTTCCCTCCACACCAGGGGCTTTCAGGCTTCTTCTGCCCTGGGGGAGTACTTGGGAGTTCTCTTAACACAGACACAGAAATGCCATGGAGTACCACCTAATAATACCATTATAACCTTCCCCTTTCCCTCTCCTAATTCATAGTAGAAAAATGGATGATATTGTTAATTGCTTGCTAATTTTTCATTTGGAATACTGGGGATAAAGTTACAACGCTAGTGGAGGTTACTGCAAGTGAAGAGCTGCCTCAGATGCAAAAATTGCATTCAGCATGCATTGCAGGGATATGGTTTGGGGTGAAACAGTTCTTCAGGTTGTTTTTAGAGCTAGTGCATTAAAAAGATCAAGCCAAACACTTTATTATAAGGTGCTATTCTGTGGAATACCAAAGTAAACTGTAACTGTGGAATAACAGCTAAAGGATTATTTTTTTTGCAGAATAATCTGTGAATTCTACTTCTGCTGACTAAAGCTAGCTTCAGCAAAATTGCTTTAAAGGTACTTTCTTTCTTGAAGTCTGCTCTTTCAGTGAGTGAAGGCAGGTTGTCTTAACTCCTTTAAGCAATGCAGGAAAGAATATTGGAAGTGTTTAGGCAAATTGATGTAACATACAACAGAAAGATGCACTGCAACAGAGACACTGCACCTTTATGCTTCTGTTCATATCCCTCTGCTTTCAGAAATGACAGACTGGAAAACTGCAGAAAATAGTAGGTAACTGCACTAGCAACAGTTCTCACTTTCATGTTTTTCAAAAAGCCAAACTGCCCTTTATGGGTTATTAATTTGTGAAGTCATTTATCTCAGGGCAAGACTGTATTTACAGAACTAACATAAAGACCTAATACTGTAGCCTGGGATTTAAAAATGTCACTGCACATGATGCCAGGATAAACAGAACAGAAATTAATTTCAGTTACATCTACCCTTACAGTTCCCAAATTATTTTTTCACCTTGCCTCTTTGCATTAAATTCTTTTCTTATTCACCTACAACAAACCTGTATCTAAGCTAAAGAAATACCTGTCATCAAATAAAAATGTTCTTTGTAATAATTGGAATAATTAAACATTGTAACTAGCTCTGTTCCTGGTAGAGATTAAAGGGGATATTTTTTATGCTATGGCAGTGACCACTGTAGTTTTCTAGTGGCTTCCTTCTTTTGTTTATCACTTCTTTATCTCTTCTTCTTCATCTTCTTTATCTGTTACTTACCTTGGTTGTAAATTCAGACAGAGGTGCCTTTGGGGGACACTGCACAGTAGTGTGGCTCACTGTAGCACAACAGTGTGTGCTACTGTAGTACAACTCATGGTTAGTGTGTATGTACATCCCAGCCCTTCAGCTCCAGTGCCGTACCCAAAGAGTGCACAGACATTACTCTGCCTTTTCCCACCTCTATCTCCCTGGATTTCTCTTCTTTTGAAGTTGTTTTGACCTTCTGCCAAGAAAAGGTCAAGCCAACATACAACGGTCCTAAAATAATCTTTACTTGGTATGATTTCCTAGACTCTTTGGGCAAAGACCTTGTTTTCCATTTTGAGCAATCTGTTTTCTGTAGTAAAACACTGAATATGTCTCTCTGTTGCTATAGAAATAATATTGCGTTAAATGAGGGAACCAGTGCCCTGCTGTCGACAAATCTAATCTAAATGTTAGTCTCTAGAGCTTGATTTTCACCACTGGGAAGAGGTATACATAATTCTACAAATTATTTCTCTAACTTCCACATAAATGTCTTTATACTCTGAAACTGTTAGCTAAATTTCCCAAAGTGATAGCATGGAGATTAACATAGTGTCGTGTGTTTACATATATCTTGACAGAGCCTTCCCTCCTGCCTTTTCCCCACCCCCTCCCCCATACATTTTCATATTTATAGCTTGAAATTCCAGTTCTTTGCAAAGGAAGGTGGGGAGTGGCAGGAAAAGCGGCTTTCTCATACAGGTTTTATTTTAAATTTTATTTTTAAAAATACGTCTCCTCTAGGTAACAGGAGATGTCATTTGCCCTGTTTTTTCTAGGATTAATACAGGTATTTTCAATAACTGGAAGGAAGGCCTAAATGGACCAAGGTCCTGGTGCATTAATACAGCCCACAAACTGATCTGCTGTCCACTGCTTTCTAGACTACACTGGGTGTCTTATGCCCAGTATTTCTCAAGTTACTCAAAGATTTTGTTAGAATAACTTTTCTGTATAGCAATTAAACACTAGAGCGTTGTGGATTTTGACTTCATGCGCCACATATCAAATCTCACATCTGTCTTTACATTTAGACATAACTTCGACATAATATGAATATGGTTTTTTTCCAAGTACTTTTTTTTCTAAAGCTCTAGAATTCTAGTAACAGCAATATGGTAGTGCTTAAGGCTGTATTTGTAAGGTATGGAAAAGGAATTAAAATCTTTGCTATTAAGAGACAGTGTTTGTCAATATATTGATCATAAGTATTTTGAAGAAACATGGAGAAAAAAATCTTTTATCTCATAGTTACATTACAGGAGCCCCTCTAATGCGTTTCTATGTAGAATACATATGTGTATTTACAAAAACAGAACACAATTTTAAAATACATGATGATTGTTTTTTATATAGACCTATTATGCAAATGTATGTTGTAAAGCTGATTGTTCAGAGTTCTTGTAAAAATCATGTAATAACTTCTTTGTTAAAAAATGCAGTTGTTATTTGTGAAATGGGCCCATGTTAGATATATGTTATGTACTGCAGGACAAAATACAGTTTATAAATGTTCAATTTAATTAATGAGTAAGAAACATATCAATGACCTCTGCTTAAATATTACTGTTTAGAAAACTAAAAAAAAAAAGGAAAATAATTGCTCTTGTAAAAAAAATCCTTTGTAGATTTTTTCAGTGGTTGTAAATTAATCTAGCAATTAGATAAACTGTCCTAGACGAGGAGAAATTTCTGACAACCAGAAGAGTAACTGTCTGGATATGCATAATAATATAAAAACAGACATGCAGGAAAAACTATCAAGGACACAATTACCTTTCTTTGAAACTAATTCTATGCTTATTATTAAAATAGACTCATCATATAAACAAGTCGCCACAAGGCAGTAATTACATTTTTGCTGTTAAAGTAGTTCTTGTAATGGAAAAAAACCCTTAATTCTTTTGCATGGCCAGAAAATATAAACCAGAAGCCGACCTGGTTTTAACCCTTATGTAAAGCTGTTAACGCCATCCAGGGTTGCTGCATGTTTTTTGCCAGAGCGTCTGTCTGCAGATGAAAAGAATTGTCCTGTTAAGCTTTTGGTGCAACGCACTGACTGTGGTGTCACCTACTGCTGTGAAGTCTGTTGGCTCCTATGCAGAGCCTTGCTTAAGGCAAGTTACTGAAAATGGCGAAGTACTTGATACGGGAGGGAAAGGGCTGAGTGGACATACAATATTAAAGTGAATTCCAGATCCCCGCATATTATCATGATCACGTCTAATATAGAGTATTTTCTTACTATGCATATTTCCATAAACAAAAGCTAACAATGAGGGTAAGAGAAGATAACATAAACACTAAAATGTGTTTTGTTTTGTTCTATAGGAACTCAATGGAGAAAAGACCAAGAGCAAGATTTAAAGAATGTTCTGAAGAACACTGACCAGGACATTCCATTGGTATTCGTTAGTGGAAATCATGATATTGGCAATAGTCCAACAAGAGAAACAATAGATAATTATTGCAAGAACTGGGGAGATGACTACTTCAGCTTCTGGGTTGGAGGCGTTTTCTTTCTTGTGCTGAATTCTCAGTTATACTTTGATTCTTCCAAATGCCCTGAGTTAAAACAAGCCCAGGATGTGTGGCTCAATGAGCAACTGGCTGTCGCTGTGCAACATAAATGCAAGCATATAATAGTATTTCAGCACATCCCTCTGTTTCTGAGAAAACCTGATGAAGACCACGATTATTTCAACTTGGAAAAATCAGTTCGTCAAGAGATAATGGAAAAGTTTCATAAAGCAGGTATTTTCCTTAAATTTTCCTATTTTTTTATTGTTTCAAATTGTTAATGGCTGTGATGCCAGACAAAATACACTTAAGTTAAATGGTACTGTTTTCAAGGAATTTGAGGCTTATAAGCCTCACTGTTCCCCGTAGGTCAAAATTACCAACTGAATCTACTCACCTGTAAAAGTTCCAAGCAAAACTTAAAAGCTTTGAGTGAAAAGTAAAATACTGACAATGAAAAACTCTTTAAAACAAAGAGCAAGGATTCCATTTTTGCAAGTATTGATAGATGTAAGACAACCTCAGTTTTTCCTGCCTAAGGAGCGGAAGATCAGGTATTGCCACCAGAGAAAAATACAGAATTTATGTTTTACATAAAACATGGAAACAAAATTCAAAATTACCTTGGAGGTTGTTTTCTCCCACACTGAGCCAATTTTAAACCAAGAGTGTAATGTACTCCAGATTTATTCAGTGTTAAAAACAGTCTTGCTCTGCTAAGATCAAGCCTTTGCATATCCATTACTAATAGGGGCCATTTCTGGGATGAAGTACAGGTGGAACATGCGCTAAACAAGTGCATTATACCAAATCCCTTAGCTTTGTTTGATGACACTTGAATGCCACAGAGACAGACACAGTATGCAGCTATTCCTCCATGCTGTTCCCATTCTTTCCTGTTAATTGCCTTCATGTTCCTGGGGTGTGCTAGTCCCTCAAAGTTTTCTGCTAGCCTGCCAATGCTGCATCAGAGTGTCATTTTCTCTGTATCTTAAAAGAGCATGTTATTTGGATTACTGAACAATGCAAATTGTTTATGATATTGTTTCTAATTTACCATATAACTGTTAAGCCTGGACTCATCCAAAACCAGCCTAATTTCCAAGCTCTGAATCTCCTACTGTTTCAAATCAGTAGGGCCAAAATTCACAGCTATCTGAGGGCTCTCCAGGGGACTGACGTATTTGCAAATTCAAGATTTACAAGTGGTTTTTTTCCCCATAAGGAGACCTGCTGAGAATACCTTATAATATCTTTTTTAATTTTTGTGCTAGTGTTAATATAGTGGCTGCTGGAGAGTTGGGCAGCTAAATGACTACTTATGTACTGTTGGCTAAAAACACACCCTGATTCACTGGAGAGGTTGTTAGCAGAAGGACATTGCCATACAGGTGTATCCCAGTAAATAAGCATTAATGTGGAAACCAAAGCAGTTCTGTTCTAGAGTTTTCTGTCATCCAGGTGGTTTACTAACATTTGGCAAAACAGTACTGGAAATACAATTAATCAAGAGGTAAAAGAAATTATGCAAAATGTTTCGTTGTAACACATCTCTCATTATAACACATTTATCACTGTTACATTATCATGTTTCTTGGAGTGATATTTCAGACCGATTCTACTAATGTGTATCCAGAGGCTTAACCAAAAGCTGGGTAAGCTTCAAATGACTGGGGAAGGGAAGAGAGAATGGGAAGCCAGAAATATAAGACGACTCTATGAAGACATTCCCATACTCTTTTCTGTGCCAACATCCCATTTGTACCTTCCTTCCATCATTTCCTATTGTGTCCCTTGTTCCCATCCCCAAAAATCCTCCCAGAATGACGTGTTGTTTGGTTCCTTCATGAATATGTTAAAACATTGATCTTTTGCTTGCTGTTTTATACAATACTTAAATGAGTCAACAGGTAATACTCACAATCCAATAATCATCATTTTCGTAATTAAATTAATCAAGAGAGCAAGCAGCTCAGTGTAACCCACAGTGCTGAGAAAAATCAGCTGAATCAAAAGTTGGCTCAGAGTTTCCTTAGTAACGGGTGCGTTCTGTTTCCATTTCATTATTCAGCTGAAGAACAGTCTTTGTAAGACCACAAAATGTTATCAGTGGATTGCAAACAGGCAGTTATCATGGTAGGATAGATGCACTGATTACAATGACTCCACTTATTTTCTGACTCTCTGCTTTGCCAAAGAATAATCGATTTCAGCATATCATTAGACATGGAATTGGTTTTCCCCCAGTTCACCTCATACATTCCCGGAGGATTAAAACACAGAATATTGCTAATGAAATCCCAATCTACTTTGCTTGCTGCCTTTTTTTTTTTCTTTTTTTTTTTATATTATGACTTGCAGTTTCAGAAGGCTAACCCCTTATAGCACTTAATTTAGAAATCTGGTATAACTATTTATTCTGGAAAAATAAACAAAGTCTGCCTTTTTAATGAGTCCACCAGGCTGCTGCTATTCTTCTTCCCCTGACCTGTCACCAGTCCTTCCTTTCCTTCTGCTCCCTCACTCTCCAATTCAGTGTTTCCAACCACTCCAAAGGTTTGTTGTGTAATTATGAAAAATTTCAGTATAATGTGCAAGTTTAGGGGTTGCTGTGTTTGGCAATGCAATGTTATTAATGGGCATCATATTCCAGTTGTTGATAACCCAGGATCAGACCTTGAACTATCCCAGTTTTCACGTTTATACTTTTTCCTAGAAGGGTCAAACACGGAGCCATAACTCAGAGAGAGACAGGAAAGGAAGGATAATCTAGTCATTCAAGTCTTTCCATGAACAAAGAAATTGATATGGGTATGTGTAGGAAATAATCAGATACTTAAAGTACAGTGCTATTGCACAGGTGCTCTAAAGTGAGGTATGCAACTTCAGAAAATTATTATTTTTAAATTCAGAGCCAAGATCTTCTGTAGTTATTCTCTTCTAATCACTTACATATTACATAATGGTTTTGGTTTAAGTATCCGCTCATTACAAGCAGAGATAAAAGACTAGCTGTAGAGGCTACATCTGGTACGAAATACTGAATTACACTGCTCACATTAGAAGTGTCCTTAACAGTTGGGCTAATTAAAGACAAAATCATGTCCTTATGATAAATATTTATAAATTGAAAATCTGGTGCTTGTAAATATGTATTACTACTATGCAAAGTTAAACCATACTTGTAAGCTGCATGTCTAAGGAATCCTCTTAGCCTATTTTTAATTTAAATGCATTATAACAAGTATTGTTCTTGAAAAAGTGATTTCAGTGACAGTGAAAATCAACTCAGTTGAGAACACTGAGTTTATTATTTAAGTAAAAATACATTCCTAAAAGCATATCTGTATAACTTCTCAAAGTTCAGCCTCAGTTGTCAAAGCTCTGTCTCCTCTACATGCAGGAGCTAAGTACAGAAAAAACCTGTGTGCAAGAACTGTGAATGAGCTGACCTGACGTCCTCATCTGTGAGATCTGATGGAGTCACTCAGCTCTGCTGCATGAAATGCATATTCAGCTTTTAAGAATTTTATAGTGCTGATATAAATAGGTTTGCTCATAGCTTTGTAGAGAAAATGAAGAAGTAGTAGTTGTCCAGCCACATGCATGGCATGGGTCTTTGATAAATATAAATTAGTTTTTAAATTAAGCAGTTTAGGTAATAGAAGACATACTTTTTCTTACATATCTCATTTTGGTATAATTTTCTTAGGATGTTAAAGATTTTGTTTCTACGACTTGAAAAGTATGGGTATTTGCCTTGAGCTAGAGACAATCTTTTAAAGATTTTTTTTTTTTGTCCTGAGAACCATCACTGACACACTGAAATTACTTATATTGCTTAACACAATATAGTAATAAAGGTTTCTTAATGGCCCTAATGAACTAAAACATTTAAGCAAATGCCTTAAATTTGTTTAAGAGCTCGGTTGAAGAAACACTAAATTAGTAGCTGGTTTTTCACCAACCAAGTTGAGAAAAGACTTTCTGGTTCAGAGTGAGATGAAGAGTATGGGTTGTCTATCTAGGTGAGAGATTTTGCATTCAAGAGAGAATCACTAGATAATAGATATAAAATAGAGAAGGAAATTCTCTGAAGTCTCCAGCTTTTTTTAATTAAAAAGTTTTAAGTTCATTTAAATATCTTCAAAACAATTTTTCAGATGTGATTAAAAATACTGAATTTGTACATGGGGGGGGGGGGAAATAACAACCTAACGTTATTAAATGGCGCTTTTTAGCATTATATTTGTGATTGAAGGTGCCATAACTTCTAACACCTTTACTCATTAAGAGTGTGATGCCTACATTCTCCTTTCAGAAGTGTTATGACAGGAGAGTAGTATTAAAGGAAGATGAAGCTTTCTGAACATCTACAGCTGAGAAATATTTAAGCACAAAATTAAAGATGGAGTGCTGAAAGCTGCTGTTTCTAAAATTTACCAGACAACATATGCTGTGTTTCATTATTTTCTTTGTTGTGTAATGAAAGTTGACAAGGGAGTAGCATTTTCTTCTTCCTGCCATTGAGACCTTGATTTTGGCAAAACCCACACGCCACGTGAGCAGTCTCAGTGCTTGCTTATGCGTTGCTTGGTCAGTATTTAAGAGAACTTAGATTTAAATACTCTCAACGTCAGTGATTTATGCGCTCATGGAACAGGTAAAGTGACAAAATTTGGTATCTTCTACATCCGTCACTGTGTAAGAATGGTGGTTTTTAAGACCATTCCCCGGGTATGATAATATAATCTAGCATGTAGATACATGTAGACTTTTTTTCCCCCCAGAAAGTCATCAGCAAGTACAAAATACATTTATTTAGCATAGTCTGTAATGACTTTAAATAATGTTTGTTCTTAGATAAATTTCTGAAATCTGTTTTATCCACTGAGCTGTAATTTTGGTTGATAAAAACTTCTTTTTGATCCTTAGAGCACACAGCAAACCAGGATTGTTTGGGGTTTGATGTTGGGTCTCTGAGAAAGCTTCACTCACAAATGGAAAAAGTAGCAAAACCAGGAAATAAATTCCACTGAAAGGTCACAAAGAGGCATTCACAGAAATTAGTGTGAAACACACAGTGACCTTCTACAGGCAACACCTCTAAAAGCTCATTTACATCAGCGCTTTAATTAGGTGATCTGGAATCAGCCTCTGGCTGTGCCTGTTTTTTCTCCTCTGATTATAGAGGAAAAACAAGTGCGAGTAAGATCCTTTTCTATATAGCTCTATTCCGTGTTGTCCTATGTAAAAATACTTTTGACATAGATATACTCGCAAAGTAGTATCTTGTCTCCCACTTAAACAGAACCACTGACCACCAGTTGGATCAAGCTCTGGATTCTTTAGTCTACAAAGCAAATGTAAGGAAGAGTTTTCCTTAACTCTGCAAGTTTGCAGGATCATGTTTGCAAACAACAGCACATGAGATATTTTTATTGATACTTACAGTGCTATGTGCTGTAAATTCTAAATATTCAGTTCTATTTTATTCACACAAGGTAGGGTAATACAGAGCTTCTTAAGGGCTACACAAAATAATTCTGTAACATTGTTACTTAAGGTTGAGGGTGTTGATTCCTGACACTTAGCAGTGGGACTGTTTCCTTCTACTAGTGCTCTGTTGGTGGGAAATGATTGAGGTTTTTTTTGGAGAACAGGATCTGAGAACTGCCTGAGCACTGAACAATTCTGTTAACAGTGCTGTGACTGATGCTTTCACATCTTTGTTTGCTGCTGTAACACCTGCTTGGCAGATGGGGTGATGTGAGCACTCTCAATTGCAATGAGATAAAATCAATTCTATTCCACACCAGAGATTTTGTTTACAAAGACTACTAAAAATTATCATTGGCTTTGTAGCACTGGAGTCTTGAAAAAAATTGATGTACACCACCTGCCCAGGGGAGAAAAAAAGGTACAGCAAAAAATGCCTATGGTTAATGTGTGCTCTTGTAGGGAAGCTGAAAGAACATCATTTTGGAGTGCAAAACTGTTCTGAGAACAGGGATTGCTGTTGAACTGACCACATTGTTCAGCACTTCAGAAAGCAGCTGTACGCTGCAAGTGAAAGGAAGAAAGAAAAGCCAGTTTGTGCCTCATACTCCAGGGGAAGTGCTCAAGATCAGTTTATCCATGTGACTTAATTGGTTGTATTTGCCAGAAACATTGCCTTTTAAAAAATATGTATCTACACATGTGTGGGTGCAGACACACATCTCTGACAGCAGCATCTGTTTGTGCCTGGATACTACTTACTCTGTTCTTCTGCCTATTAAAAACTCTTGAGAGGGTACTAGAGCAGTGATTATGTTTTTCACTCATTACAATTCCAGTTCTTTACAGAACTGCTTCTCCACCTATTCGCTTCCATTTTGGCTCTGCTGCTGCTCTTCTCTAGCTCATGCAGTTTTGGGGACAAATATATATAGGATCAGCTTTTGCTACTGTATCCTCTTCAGTCCTTGATTGAGCAAATGTTTGGCCAGCAAAGCAGTGATTTTTACATAGGCATAATTCACTTGTAAACCTAATTATTATTAAACTTGAACAGCTAACAGCAGAGTAGCAAGACCAGAACGATGGTTCCTGTAGCCCAGTCTCCTGCTTCTTCTACTAGCCAAACCCTTGTGAAGAGCCCAAGACAGTCAACTACATAATGGTATTTCTTTCAAGTACTCTTCCTATCTCCAACAATTTTTCTTTTGGGGACTTACTGTGTCGTATTAATGTTATCAAGATAGTGCAGTTTAGTGATTCTGTTATAGATTTGCTCCATTGATTTTTGAAAACTCAGCTTTTACAGTGGTCTGCAGGAGGTCACAGCTTTGTGAAGAAATGCCTCCTTTCATTTGCTCTGATCTTCACTTGTAGTCTGTATCGAGAGCCATAAATCTATAGATGAAATGCAGTGAACATTGAGTCATGTCTGCAGATACTTTAAAAAACATTTTATTAATCAGCACTTAAAGGGTGATAGTCTGGACCATGTGATGAATTTCATTGCTCAGTCAGAACCACTTTTTTTCCCAAAATTCTCTACAGAGTGCACGAGAGGAGAAGTAAGGTCTGTACTGTACCCATTACATATTTATTATGTCATTCATATTGCACTAATTTAGCCTTCTCGTTCTCTTACAGTCTCATTTGCTTTTGCTGAGAAAAGCATTTATTTAATTGAAGGCTCAGTCTAAATAAAGCATGCTACTGATTGCCTATGCTGATTATTCCAGGCATTTTCTTCCTAATTTGGAAAATCTGCTTGCTTTTCTTTGGTTTATTTTTATATTGGTAATTTTCTTTCTATATTTTTACACTGTCCGTAGTGCTGGGTTGAGCAGTTTGATTTCCAAGTAAGGCTAGGCCAGTCATATCTTGGTTGCAGCAAACTTGCCTCAAAATGGTTTTTGTACATTAGGAACTAAAGGTGGAAAACGGCTTATTCTGAATTCGGGTTTTTTGGAAGCAAGCCATGGAAGTGAGTGTAATTATAGAAACTGGAGTCAGACACCCCTGGAATTTAAACTAGTGCAAGTCTGAATTCCAGCCCAGTATTATCTGATTGTGGGAGAAAAATTGTTTTCTAGGTGCATCTTTTTAAATGAAATTATTTTTAATATTTCAGGATAAATGTGGGTGCATTATTTTCCATCCTGTTCTAACCTATTTGGATTCCTGCAATCATTGCAACTAGATTTCCTTTAAGATTGGCGCTTAGTTGGTGCCTCTTGAATTAAACCAGCAAACATCAATTTTTTCAAAGAGTTAGGGAAACGTATTTCACAAAATCTTACTGTTGCATTGTTATGGAATATACCTGTGGTCTGTTTAATAAAGCAAAAAGATGACTTGGATAGCATTTCATATTTAAATAGAGACATCTTACAATGACTAAAAAAGATGTGGTTGTCTGTTGGTCCACACAGAGAAGGCAGGCCATGGTGCCCTTTCTGTCCTGCACCAAATGGAGTTGAAAACATGCCCCGTCTTCCATGTCCTTGCATTTTTCTATGCTACAGAATACAACAGCAGCAGAGTACCAAGTAAGGGAGAAGGGTCTGGGAATTACGGGACTGCAACTGCACAGTAAGTGAAGACTGGGATGTAATCGCTCTCTGGGGAATTATCCATGAGACACAGCTGAATGCCTTTGTTCTCTTAGAGTGCAATTATGTCGAAATCATGCTGACCTTCTTCCCTGGTGCCACAGAGCTGTTGTTTAGAATAGTTTGTGGGAAGAAGATGCTGCACTTTTAAAATTCTGTAAAGTAACCTTAGCTTCTCCTGCTAACAAGCTGCCTTCTGCATGGTACTCAGTATGTAGTTTCTTTTCATGTAATGAACTATTTTCTCAGCTGATTCTTGTCAGAAATAAAATCAACAGCATGCTAACAACACTGGGGTAGCTGAAATTTTCATTCAATTTTTTTTTTAGTATCACTAAGCCTAAAAGAGGTGGTAGGTGGTAGGGCTCAGTTTCTTTCAGAACATTATTCTGCTTTGGGTTGTTTGGGAACTCAGAAGTGCTGTAAGATGGTCACCATTACAAAGAATAATCTCTTTTAAATCAAAGGTACTGCAGTCTGCGAGGATGAGATGGTTGTTGCTTCTGAGCCTGGTTATCCCTCTCTGTACCAATCTCTTCCCTGAAGCATTCAAAGCAAATCTCAGATACTTGTTTTGATCTCTTTCCCTATTAGGCCAATGAGTCAGTTTCACAGTACCCACTACACCATCTCTGTAAGAAAAGCCCTTTTTAATACAGTGTGCTCATTTGGTTCGCAAAGCTTGAAGAGAGAACCAAGACAAAATGGGAAATGCCAGTAAAAATTGTCTGTCTTACCAGAGCTATTAAACTGAGAAAGGTGCAAATCAACAAGAGCTTGCTGAAGCTCTTGTGATGACTGTTTATTTGGTCAGCTGGCTTTAGAAAACAGATACTGGAAATAAGGGAGGGGGACACAGTCTTCAGAGGTGTTTCTGAGTTTAATGTTGAGACATCTGCAATAGAAACCATGAGCCAAGTGTTCATATAATGTTTTTGACGCAGAAAAAGGTATTGAAATTAAAATATGAATTTTGTTTGGCTTTTTTTAAGTGAGTTGTGCTTTAAAGATTCTGCTTATGAATGAATATACAGATAGCATCAAAGGTAGCACGATGAATTACGTGAGCTATTAATTACCCTCCTCAGCACTTACCTCCTGCCTTACCAAAGCCACTGTGCAGCCTTACAGTCTGAAGTGACATAATGCAGCGTGTGAATTAGCAAACTATTTATTTATTTGTTTCATGGTCAAGCTAATGAGTTTAAGGCTTACCAACACATGCAAGTGTTACATGTCTTCAGATGACTCTTGAACAATCCTTGTTTTTGTTGGTTGTTATGTCATGAATTATTTATGTTAAATATCCTGCTTCAGGCTCACACAATTTGTACCAAAATAGGTATTTCATTCTTTAGTAGAAATGCATTACCCTACAGGGAAAAAGAATTATGATTAGATCTTTGGAAACAGTAAATCTTTTTGTCTTTTGGATTCAGCTTTGTCAGATCAGAACTAAAAAGGAATTTTTGTACTTGATCAGAAGATTATGGTAAATTGCATGGCAGGAGGACATCTTTGGTTTACTAAAATCAGAATCAATTCCTGTATTTAAACCTTTTATAATACAAATACACTGGTGGTTTTTTGGGGGTTGGTTTTTTTTTTTCAGATTGATTGAGTCTGAAAATTCATATTTGGTGTGCAGGCATGAAACTCATTGGTTTTAGGTGTTTTCATGATCCAAGTACAGTTTTAGAACAGACAGAGCAAAACCTGGTGTCCAACACTGGATGGTGCCCATCCTGAGTCTCTGACGTCCAGTCCTGTTCTGACCAAAAATGAACATGGCAGTTCAGGCCTTTTTTCCCTACCAGATACTCTGTAACTGCTGTATCCTTACAACAGTCTGACATCAGACCATGGTGATCACAGAGTCTGTGTGTGTGGTTTGTTTTGCATATTTTTAATAGTAACTATCTGCACAGTTTTTTACTTTATTCTGATTTTAATCCCTCTTTTTCTTTTAATGAATAATCCATTAGGTATGAATAGTGTCTTGCAGTAATGGATCCTGCTTTTTTTGGATAAAGGATACTGTGAAACCTCCACTCACATTTAAATTTGAATCACTATGTATTTCATAAAAAATTAAAAAATGAATGATTGTGAAGGTACCATCCTTTGGACATTTATTTACACAGTAGTTTTGTAGTATTTCATACAGCTTTTATATCAAAGCTTTTCCCAACTGCTATTTCAAAAACCAGGAATTAAAAACAAATCCCTGCTCTACCTTTTTTGTTTTTCTTTTGTAGTGGGAAGGGACTGTACCTTTTTGGGTATAGCTGGATGCATTTAACTGACCTGAGGATACCTTAAAGTGGGCTGTAAAAATGAGTCCTGCCAGGACACTGTCTTTTTCCTCACAGAGTTTAGAGAAGAGAAAAAAAAGCTAGCAACTTGACAGTATTATTTCAGAAAACATCTGAAGTGAATAAATTAAATTTGAGTGCACACATCTCTAAGATTCTTTTAATGTTTAAGATCAAAAGCAAGAGCAAAGTAAATTGGCTGCTTGTCATCTTAGTATTATTGCATTGACTGGTTCAGATTTCCTTCTTATGCTAACTAACAGAAATGAGTGAAATACAGTTGAGTGAACAAAGAAGTGCTATTGAAGAAAAAACATCAGTTAGACTTCTATTAATACACAGCAGTGATCTGTTTGTTTCTTTGTTCAAGATGTAACATACTGTAACACAAAAATAACAAGAATTAATACTAGCACTGGAAATAGAGTACCTGAAAACTAAAGTCTGGGCAAAATTTTCACTGGGAGGTAGGAGGTACCTGAAGCAGATACTAAATTGTAGCAGATGCTGATGCTGAACAGCTGGATCCACAAGGGCATTTCAGCACTGAACACCCGTCTACTGCAATTAGGATCTGAATGACATACACGTGCTAAAAGGGGGATTTGGATGAGCAGTACCCATAAACACCAGTGTGTTTGGGCAGAATCTGCCTCCCATAGCCAAGAGGAGCTCAAAGGGGTTTTGAATCACATCTTTTCTGGTCTCAGGTATCATATTTGCACTGCTCACAAATCACTCTTACTTCAGTTCCATACCAAAACAGCTTCTTGAGTGCAGGCAGTTAGCAGATATTAAATGTAATTGTGATTAAGTTGCAGTATTTGCCCAAGAAGAAAAAAGCTGCATGATTCATGGGCCAGGCTTTTTACCTGGTATCTGTCTGCTGTCTAGGATAGGTTTCTCAAAATCTTCCCTTGAATTCTCAGACGAGGGGAGATTTTGTTTTTCTTAGAGTGTAACTAAAGTTGCTTCATTACTTTTGTATCCTCTCTCCTAATTACATTGAAACTGTATGTTGGTGTTTGGTTTACATATATGATGACAGAAAGTCTTGGTTTCTGTCCCTCTTTTAATTCCAAAGGTTAAATTCTCTGCATGGTGGGAAGATGCTACTTTAGGAACATGGATGCTTCCAGTAAAAAGAGAGCACTTATTTCCCTTACAAAGCACTTATTTCCCTTAAGAAAAGTGTGTCACACACCTCACTATGGTTTTATGATTGTTACTTTTTCCTTACTTTTTCATAGACTAAAGTAGTTTTGCTTACCTACAGAAAAAGTGGAAAATATTGAAAAGAACTTGTTAGTGTAGTAGCACTGTCACTTACTGGAAGCTGGTGAGGGTATTTTACAGATGGAGCTGGTGCAGTAATCAAGCAGGCCAAACGTCAGGTTCCTAAATGTTCACTCCTGGATCCTTCATGTAGCTGCCACTTAACCCTGCAGAGAAAGACCAAGATACAGTCAGGTCCATGCTAGATGTGTGCCTGAGCGGAGTCTAGAACACTGCAGGACTGTTGCTTATTTGTTAAGCACCTGAAGGACAGAAAGTGCTACATGGACCCGTTACAGGCAGCTCTAAGCTGACAGCAAATTGGTACCATTAAGCTTACTGTGTCTTATGTCCTTCCTACAAATGCCTTAACTCAGAGGCTGCAGTAAGCAGCCTCATCTACTCAGCATCCTCCCCTAGCCCACCAGTGCTTGCTTTTTTAAGAGCAATGGCGCAAGGCAAGATGGGTCCCACTTTAATGAGTAGAATGTCATACGTAAAGGTCCAGCAAAGTTCAGGTTTGCTCTTTGTAGTAAGAAGCAAGAGAAGAGAATGCCTGGCACACCCTCGGCAGGTCTAGATGGGCACATTCTGTCTGCCACTGCAGAAACGCTGGGAGGTAGAGCAGTTAAGTGCAGCCTCATGGTTTGGATGTGTGTGCATATAATGAGGAAGAAAAGCAGCAGGAGTGTGTGTTTCCAAGTATGTTACATTAGACAGTCACTGTAATAAACTGCAACGTGGTAGGAGTTGGGAAATGACTGCTCACTCTGAAACTGACTGTAGCATCAATTGTAAAACATCTTTATATTATGATTTTTAAGGACCCAAATAATATCTAGAAAGTACAGACTCTCTGCAAAGAGCCTGTTATGTCACAGAGTTTTACACTGCACCATCGCCTTCTGAGGTCTTCTGTTTGGGTTTCTCCCAAGATTTAAAAATTTTAAAATTTTAAAAAAAGTTTTACTCTGTTCCTGCAGCTGAGTCAGAGCAAGCTCTCAAAGTTATTATGCTGAGTTACTTACAAGTTTAACTCATACACCAGATAGATGAGCAGGTTACACTGAGCAAAGATAATAAGTACTGAGAAACTAAAACAGGCTAACAGACAAGTTCTAGCTGACAGTGCCCACATACCCCTATTCAGTGTAAAGGTAACTTCATTCTCTATTTTCCACCTTGAGTCTTGCCAGTTGAAAAGGGTTTGCATTTTCAAATATGAAAGCCTGTGTAGCTTTTATCAGGCACATAGCAGAATAATTTATATTTTGCTTAATTTTTAACTGTACTTTGAGCCTAGTTTATGTATTTTATATCAGTCTTCAAATCACTCAGTCCCACAAAAGCAAAGGATTGATGTAGTCACCCGTCTTAAGACAGGTTCAGCTACTTCCCTTTTCATTTAATCACTGTGAAAGGAGTCTAAATCTACTGCGGGAAAAAGGATGGAAGGTTTTTCTGTCTAGAGGAATAAGGATTTCCTTGTGAAGTTACAGTGTGTTCCTGGTCACAGCTCTCTGCCTTTAAATTGCCTCTACTCCTTTCCAGAATTTCTGCTGTCTGAAGGCAAAATCCCTTGTTGCTAGCTTTCTCCCCCCCGCCCCCCCTCTGCCAAATGTCATTTAAGGTTACAGTGCCTCATGAATTACCCGTTCTCTAGCCTCCCACCTGAACAGGACTAAGCATGCGTTACCTTTTGTGATAAGTATGGAATGGCAGATTGCTGGGCTACATCAAAAATAACAAATGAAGTTTAGTGTTGTCATCACAGTGTCCATCCTGTTTATCTTTATAGGCTTGCTTATTATTCTAAAATGATGAAAACAGTGGTTGGAAAGGTAATTATCAGCACTGCATATTTAAGGATAGCTTTTAGCCTGGGGTGGTGAGCAAAACCCTCCCTGTGTGCAGAGGGAGGGAGTCCTCACAGCCCACAGCAGCGGGCACTAGTCCCCATGTTCACTCATCTCTGCTGTTCTCCTCAGAACAGGCACGTGTCTAGACCTTTGCTTGTTAGTTTAGTTTTCAATTTAAACACAACTTATGTTCAGCAAGGTACAGCATCTGTGGAACAGTGCCAGCAAAATATTTTTCTATTCTAGCACAGCAGTTTTTTAGCCAACACAGCAAACTAATGGGGGCGATTCGGTTTCATAAAGTAGCCAGGTATTTTGATAAGCTGCTGGCTACCTAGTCAGAGTTGTCAGGGAATGCTTAGTGTGTTCTTTGAGTCACTCAGTATTAAGATATTTTTAGATGCTTTATGTAGAACCATCACAGTGTCATGATGATTAAGGAGCACACAACCTATTGTATTTCAATAGAGAAATTACACCTAAATCCTTTAGGTGCATTTGAAAAGTTTTGAATTGTCATTAATAGTATCATAAATCCACACCAGATCTAAACACTTTCTATAACAAAATATAAATTTAATTTCTGTGTTCTGCACTTAATGATAAACAACAAAATTCCCAGTATTTTCAGCCATCTGGTCCAGTAATTCTTCTGTTTCACAACACTATAAAATAGCATTAGATGCAGCTTCAGGAAGCTGCAGTAGTCTGAAATCCACAGCTCTTAGACTGAGCATGCCAAAAGTTAATCCCAAAACCTGTTTGTAAAATTAGCTATTTATACTGACTCCACATTTTAATTCAAAAGAAAATATACACCATCTTAAATTACCAAGAAAGCTGATGAATAATTTTTTACCAAACTACAAATGCTGTTGACGATGATGCTCAGCTGTGTCTATCAACAGTGCATAGAATGGCTAAATGGCGAAGGATGCTGGCAGGATATGGAAATGAAATGCTTGTCTAGGTTCTCAACTCTGTTGTTAATGGTTTTACAAACTTTGACAGGAAAGATAAGTACTTGGCATCAAAATGACTTTTTCTTTATTTTTTTAACTCATGGGCCTGTGCAAGGTTTTATTATTTTGTCATAATAAAAACATTTGATTAAAATTTATAAAACGTGAAATGGGGTGAGGAAAATAATCTATTTTGCTTGCCTTGTAAAGACAAACAGAAAGGCCATTCAGAGGAGCACCTACAGCTTCTACCAATTTATTTGTTTATGTTTGCAAGGCAGAAGACACATGAAGTAGAAATTACTGGTTTGGAGGTGAGGATGACACGATTTCATTTAATTTAATACTGTTTCAAAATTTTTGAAAAAATCCCTTAGCTACTGAGGAGCATGGCAGGAAAGTAGACCTGGCACATGGATCAGCTTTAGAAGCTGGTCAAAATCAGACAGCATTTGCAAACTTTTTTTTTTTTTTTTTGTTATAGTATCATATTCTGAGAGAAGAGTAAGAATGGTTGTACTTCTTTAAAAATTCATTTAGCTAATAATTTAGACAATGATTCAGCCAAGGATTTCAAAGTACATTATAAAGCCTTAAATAAGAAGTGTGTTTGTCCTCTTTGCCTGCTGCTCTTTGTCATTTAGCTTTTCTTCTATTTCTGACCAAGCCTGGATGATACTTGCATGTGACCTACCCAGAAATTTTTGATGTAGCATATTGGTGTCTCCTGCAACAGATCAAATGTATTTCTTTCTTTTCAAGTTTATAATGGAGGGATTTTTTTTACCCCAATACAGTCCAAAATATAAATAGTCTGTTTTTAAGAAAGGAAAGAAACAGAACAGCCTTACGTCATTAAAAATACAGAAATCAGAATAAACCTGCCTTGTTTGTACCCCATACTCGGTAAATGTTAATTCGTGTCATTACCAAGCCTGACTCCTCCTCCAGCTTGTCAAGCTTTCCTTTTTTCACTGCTCTCATCCTTCTTGCCCTCTTATTATAACTCACGCCATCTTCTGCTTGTTAGGTCTCTTTGATCAACCTGGCTCTGTTCCATCTGTGATAACCCCCTGATGTCCGTGGGAACAGATTACAAATTATCTTCTCATTTCTGTTTTTATTTGTTTGTCTAGCTGTTTGTTTGTTTGTTTGGGGTTTTTTTAGGTCACTGGCCTTCGGTAAACAGGTTTAAGATTGCCTTAGTGAATTTTCTGCATGTTAATTGACAAATACAGCTCCATAATCCTTGGCTTTCAACTCATATTTTGGCAGCATCATGCTTTAGGCAGTTATTTATTACTGAAATTTATTTCTAATTTTAATCAGCTTCCTCTAGGATGTTCCATCTTTCTAGCCAAAGGAGTAGCAGGATGACAAACACACCTTGCAGTGAGCGTGAAGTCAGAGTCCAGTAACCCTAAGCAGAGCTAGTGGAGCAGAATAAAGTTTTTACTAAATATTTATTACTATTAGAATTGGGTTTTGCTGTTTACTAATTATTTGTTTAAAATGCAAGTTCAGGTAAATAGCTTCCTTTTCATTTTATGCTTTATGAACCATTAAAGAACAAAGGCAAACGTGACCCCTGTAGCTGTAATTGCTACAGAACTTTCTCTGCAACCCCGGCAGCTGTGTAAGCCTCAGCAGTATCTTTTGCTGTAAACAGGTTTTATACATAAACTATGACTGATAACTAAATATATACCCTTTTTTTTTCCCCCCCTCTCTCTCTTTTTTTTTTTTAAACAGGCATTAAAGCTGTATTTTCTGGACATTACCATCGGAATGCTGGAGGGTCCTACAGAGGAATGGAAATGGTGGTTTCATCAGCAATAGGATGTCAGCTGGGAGAAGATACACATGGGCTTCGAGTGGTTGTTGTCACAGATGAAAAGATTGTTCACAGATACTACAGTTTAAATGAACTGAGCAGCCGAGGCATAGAGAAAGAGCTGCTAGATCTGCTGGCCAAGCAAAATTAGGCTATGTCACACGATGTGATTTTTTTCCATATTAGACAAATAGAAACAGTTTCAGAAAGTTTCCCCAAGCGTGCCCCAGAACAGCTCTCAGTTTGTGATCATCCTTAATAACAAGAAAGTTGTTGACATGTTTCTCCTTTTGAACATGAGGCCTACGAGGAATATGGAAGAACAGCAGAACTACTATGGTAAAGTATCATTGGGAACTGTTCTGAGAATTCTTGCTTTGTTCTTACATAAGACTTTCGTATTAGAGAGAAAGTATATCAGAGATTGAGAGCTGTAACTTCTAGATAACCCTTTAACTCAAGTCTGGTTTAGTTTTATATTTAAGAGGGTATTTTAAAATCAATAAATTTAGCCATTTCTGTTACATTATGGACAATATAAATGGGGTGGGGTTTTTTTTACTTTATAAACATCTGAAACTCTGAAATCAACAGCCTCCCACTGATTTTTATCAACCTTTGAATCGGGTATTGTTACCTAGAGGTTGTATTTTTCTCCTATTTCTCACACTTTATTTTCTTAGTTCTTCAGAGCCAGCAGCAAGAGGAGAGCAAACACATTCTGTTTTGCAGTCACAGCTCAGGTTTACATCCTTGTTTTATAGAGTGAAAAGGCTATAAATGAAGCTAATAGAAATGCCACTGACAGAAACTAAACAGGGAACAACTGAATTCCTTTTGAAATTTAACTGCCATCCATTAGCATATATCCTTGCTATAGCTTCAGAAGCTGGAATAATTGCGTGGGGAGAATATTCTATATAGAATACTGTTATCAAATGTCACTTCGTTGCTTCCTAGACAAGGGGAGAGCTTGGATTTCTAAATGCAATTCAAGAGTGACTTACTGTAATATTATACAATATTGAATATAAATCATATAAAAATAAATTTATGTCCTGCAATCCATCTGGGTTTTTTTTCCCCAGCAAGTATATCTGATTTGTTTACTGTTAAATAAAAAAAAAAAATCAAATGTAATGTAATTAACCATGTTTATTTTTAAGTATTTAGTTGAACACATTATAATCCATGCCACAGGTTACCTAGAAATGGAGACAGCACAGCTTTAGCACCTGAAGAGGGAAGAACGCAAACAATACTAGCTGAAAATTTAATGCATTCTATCTGGTTTTGTGTATACTCACATACAACATTGTTTCCTAAAGGATATGAGAGATATTTAAATATAGTGGGAGATGAAATGCTGTGCTGAAGAGCCATTTTAGTCACAACAGTTTTATGTAGGAGGGTCCTTCGAGCTTGATCTCCTGTGAGGTTCCGAATTACCTCAGTAGCATTTCTTTGCCCCAGTGAAACAGCTGCACTTGCAGATGGACAGGACCAAACGTGACAGCTGCCCCATGACAATAACCCGAGCACAGGTAACGGTTGAGTCAGAAAGAAAGAAAATTATTTTGCTTTTGTTCTCTGCTTGGTTTCGCTTAGTTCAGTGTTTTCAGTTTCATTTTCACGGGAACATCTGGGAACCGAGAACTAAAATCTAAGGCTAGATTACTTTGAAACAGGTGGGTACCTAAGTACCCAAATGGCAGTTCCACTGGAAGTTCAGCATCTGTTAGTTCAGATACCTAAGTACACAGATTTTTTTTTAAAACCAGTATCTTTAAAGCCACTAACTACTTTTAAAATTTGGTCTTATATAGCCAGGAACTATTTAGTAATCACAGATAATTAACAATTTCAAGAATGAGATGATGCAAGTTTATGTTTTGCAGAGGGAAGAACAGTCTCTCTATGACTTAAATCTTTGAAGTCAGTTTACATCCTAAGGCTGAAGAAGTTCAGTGGAGGGACCCGAGATAATCTGAACATGGAATATTCTCTTTGCTCCAGTGCAATATTGTAAAGCGGAATGGAGGAAACGTTTAAACAGTTTTTTAACTATTAAACAATATAATTTTAACTAAATATATGAAGCTTGGGAGATCAAAGCATACCTTTGGGAGAAAATCTTTCCCCAAATATGAAAATGCTAATGGTAGTGGTATATAGTGTTCCAAAATTTTATTTTGAGAGTTACACATACTAATATACAAAAGAAATGTGTATATAAGCATAATTTTAATTCTTATTTTTAAATTAGTTTTCACTTTTTTCAAGTGTTATTTCACCATACGAAATTCTATGGCATTGTCATGAAAATATCACTTAAGTACAAAGCTGAAGTTCAATTAAAAAAATAAAGGTTTCTTTATATCTAATGATTTCTGAGAACATTTTGTTATGTTCATGTGTAAAAATACTACCAGATTGGAGTCTTCATTTTGGAATGCTGTAGAATAACAAAGTTGGGCTGCTGCTTTTTATTAAATGCCACTTTGTCCTGTGTAGGATTTTGGGAGCCAATGAGGGTGCTGTGTAGCTACACGGGTTAAGTAGGCTCTTGCCTAGATTTCTGCCCCCCCTGTTGTGAGGACAGGTACTCACAAAGTAGTGTACTTTCTGTTATTGTCTACTGAACTAGATGGTAAAGCAGAAAAACCCAGGTATGTTCTTAAAGACTTGATGACAAATGTGATTAACTTCACAGGATGAAGAAAAATATTCTTAGCGTTTTATATTTGAAACTTGGAAAACATTTATTTTGATTCTCACCTTCTAAGTTTTCAAAAGGAAGAAAATTAAAATGTCAGAGATGAGCAAGTTGTGTGCATAACTATTACTGTGTAGCCTGGCTGACATTCAGATGAACATCATGTTACCTGAAATGAGGGAATGGCCTCTGTTGTACATTGACCTTTTCGAGCCCATGCCTCATTTCAGCAAATTAATAATTCCCTGCACTAGCCGACATGGGAAGGAGTCTCCAGCATTTCATTAGCTGTTAATTTTGTCATTGCCTTAGTCTGACAAGCATCGTCTACGTTAGTTAGCACCCATATTAAACTTTTTTGGCATCCTAAAATCTAAGATACTGGATAAAGGAAATTATTTCCTTTGCAATGGATGTTGTTTCAAAACATTTCTCATTTTGAATGACAACTCAGACCTTCCACCCAATTTCATTCATACAAAGTGGATGCAATCGTGTAACTCAAATAAAAACACATCCACATTTTATAATATAATAATGGGAAGGATTTTTAACCATAGTGAATTGCTGGACATTCCTGTATGGAGCAAAGAGTTAAAAAAATAAAACAGGAATGTACTTTTTTACCAGCATAAATGACAAATTTTGTTTGATCACTTTTAGTAGCATAATTAGCTAATTTAGAATTAATACTGATGCCTTAACTAATTTGAAATGGCAGAGGTCCTTGTGGTCACCGTGCCTCATCTTGTTTATGTAAAGAAAAAGAATTCATATTATGTTAAATTATGGAACAATCCACCCATGGAGACACTAATTATCATTTAAGAAAACATCTTTGATGTTGAGGACATTATTTTTGTATCTCCAGCAGGGCTGATAATTGTAACACTCTGTCAGCATATGACTGACTTTAAAGCCAGATGTCACTAGAAGTTCAAACTTCTGATGAAATAGACAGCAAGTGAGTCTTCATGCATTTCTGTGGACTTGAAGGGTTGGGCAGAGAGAGAGATAGAAGAAACAAAAAATTAATCCAGTTACCATAATTCATTCTGGTTTCCTGTGGGAAACTAAAAGGCTGATAACCCCTCATGACTCATTAAATGTGGAATATTTATATTAGCACACCAGAGCAACCTGTGAAAGTAACCAAATACTACATCATTAAGTACAATCTGAGGTGGACACCAATGAACAGGAGGCAAATTACTAAGAAAGGTCTTTGAGATCAATCTTGGTTTGCCAGTTTCAATGTAAACAACAAATTTAAGAACACATTTCTTCCAAATCTCTCACAAAAAAAAGGTCATTAAGCCTTGAATACACTCCATGTGCGGACTGCTTGCTGTTAGTGCATTTGGGTCCAGCATCTAATCTTGTAAATTTTAAGAGAGACAATATTTTACTAGAACTACAGTATTCAACTTTTGCAGATTACACACAGAAAATAAACTACTTGATGTCTTGTTAAAACTTTATCCCATTTTGTATTGGGAACGGGCAGTGGCAGAAGCAAAGTCTTCTGCCATCCCTATTTGCAGGCCAGATGTCCTGTGTTACTCTGTCTCAATGACTGCTTTCTTACCGCAGCACAGCAACTTGTTTTCTAGTGTTTGTTCCAGACATTAGCCTCAAGTAGCCGTTTTTATTCTGCTATGAGAACAAATAATTAGAGACACATCTAATGTAAGCAAATATACAAATCATTAAAAACTAAACATTTCACTGCTTAATAATACACAGTTCCTCCATCTCTGTCACTGTACAAGCCATTGCAGTCTAACACATCATTGTTTCAGCTAATGTTGTGAATAAGTGTCTTTCCTTAATGTTCTCATTAAACCCTCTTTGCAACTACTGTTTGAACACAGCACTGTCCTTTAGCACAAGGGAAACATTTACACGTCCATTAGTTACCAGAAAGCTTGCTTGCTAACCAAACCCTCCCACTGCCCGTCGCTTCACACCAAACAGTCACCATGTAGAAAAGCCGGTTTGCGTTACAAAACAGTGAAGAGGGAATCTCCACTTTAAGGTGCTACAGTTACTAGGAATTTCTTTCTCTTCCTACTCTGTGCTGTCATATGAGAAGTCCCATCCCTGGCCGGTATGGAAATGCAAAGCCAGGTATTTTGGCTTCATGACCCACCACCAAAATAACCTCCAGCAGAGCAGCAAATGGCTTGGGCAAGTATGAGCCATCGACTGAAACGAGAGCCAATGCAAGAAACCTTTTCATGGCAAGGCAGGAACGGGCCAGGCTGTGTGTCTGCTGCAGCTCCGCTCACCCAGCTCCCACACCCACCATGGTTCAGTTTATTCCAGCGGCAGCTTGAAGGGACAGTGGATGATGCCAGCTTCACACAACTCACTGCAGAGCTACAACAAGGAGGTCTTAGACAATCAAAGATTTGGGGGGGCTTTTTTTTTTTTTTAAAAAAAAGTTTTCCCAATTATCTATTTTAGCAATCAAAATTATTTTCTCTTATTAGGGAGCAAGATCTCATGAGTAGTTTGCACCCATTTCATGCCATTCCCCCAACATAAATGGGGTTTATTAATTGTTTGTGCCTCAATTTTCTGAAGATTAGGCATTTCAAAGCTGGTAAATCCAGGCACTGTGCTCTTGGACACATTTTCATTGGAAGATGCTTTGTAAAAAATGGGAAAAATAAAACATATAATAGAGAAAAAGCATTAGATCTTGGAATTAGATTATTAAATTAGCCTCCAATCTAATTGAAAACCAAATCTGATGCAGCAGATAAAGAAGAAGGGGTGAGGCGGGGGGGGGGAAAACACCACACACACACACACAACCAAAAAATCACACACACAATCCCACTGAACTAAGGCAACAGAGACAAACAAAAACCTTTTCAAGCAATACAAACATACCCAGCATTTCTTCTAATAAGAAAACAACAACAACAAAAAAGACCAACCCACAACTCTGAGAGCCATTACTTTTTTTTAATTGACATTTTCAGTTGTTTCTCTAGAAGTGATTTACCCCATTAGCACTTTGTCAAATGCAGGTAAGTTCAGTACATTTCTACTAATAAACAGCTTTTGTTACCTCTAGGAGACCTATTAAAGCCTCAGCCTATTTAAAATTATGGTGTTGTTATGTCATTTTTGGGTAGCCAGCAATAGAACCATCCATCTTCTAAATATATCCCTACCTTTCCTGCATATTGTTTAAAAAGGTATAGTGTTAAAAAATACAATGCAGCCTTTTAAATGCCATTATCTATGTATATTCAAATCTTTCTCACCCGTTTTCAGATTTAAAAAGGGCACAGAAATATGGGAAGGGGGCTCCTACTGCTCCAATGAACCGAGGTCAGCAGTCCTACATATGGCAAACCGCCTGTACAGAAATTTTCTGAATAATGTGTCAACAGCACACCTGCTAGGAACCCACTGACTTGTATTTGGATTCTTCTGAGACAAAGATAATATTACCAAAGAACATGGTTCTTCCAGCACACTGCAAGCACTGAAGGCAAGCGGGTGCTAAGGGGACACAGAGTGCAAAGACAATGTCTTCTGTCTTTTTTTACAAAGCCTGAGCTGAATTTAGTCTCCTATTAATTCCAAGTCTTGGGCTATCATAACCAATGAGGAGGAGATGGAGCCACCTCACTTTACTTCAGCTGTGTAAAAGCTGGTGTTCCAGTCTGGAACCAACGAGATTCCTTCCTATATATGGAGAGACACAATTCCCACAGGTAATCCATCCTATCCTGCAACTGATGTGTGAACTAGATGGACTGAATTGCCCCTGAAGATGCCTCTCCCAACTGCTGCAATAATCTCGGTGACTCACTCATGTAGACAAGATTCCTAACCTTTACTTAAGGTTAGGCTAAGCCTGGAGGAGGCAGCATCTATCCACACCCAGCTCCTACTCTACAAAGGTGGAGGGCCAAGGTGTGGCCTAGAAGCCACTGGGCACTGGAAGAGGTCACACCTGACTTTTCTGAATCACAAAAATCTTTTTTTTATTTGCAGGAAGGCTACCTAATATAAATATAAGCACTTGCCATGCTCTGGGTATCCAGGACAACCGTTTAATAAATAAAACAGCTGGCTGCCTGCTGATGTTACAGCTGCTTATAATTTATGAAGGTTTTTTTAATCTGCAATTTATGCTTGTGCAACTATAAACTTCTACTTGAGTTCAAACCTTAGACATTTTACGTGACTGTAACATTTACTTTAACCTCTTCCTCTAATCATCACTCCCCATACTAACCATAGTTTGCATTATCAGCACCTGCTATCCTTCAGCAAACACCTTCTTTTGCTAAGGCAACAAAATAAACTCACCCTAAAGAAAGAATCAATATATCAGAAAAGATAAAATAAACCAAACCAACACAAAACTTAGGCCTGCTACAAGTTACAATTTCTCTAAACAGTACGGCTGTTCAAGTTGCTTAGATTGGGGG
>NW_010338701.1:53150-54902 GCF_000700745.2 Antrostomus carolinensis
TTGTGGGAGTGGTGAGGGGGGTGGGGGGGGGGGGCGAGATAATGGGAATATCAAACTGTTCAAAATAAGGGACATGTTTGTTGGCATCCAACATCCCTGGGCTATCCTGGGTCTATCAAAAGCCCAAACTTGAGCTTCTAGATCAGCTATACTCACTGCAAAGGGCCAAAGTGTCCTTTGGCAGCAGGCCTTGTACTGCTTACAGAAATTCACCTGAGAAACTGCCTAATAAAAAACATGCTAAGATACGTGCTTTAGTGTTAAAATATTGCTTAACATTCTTACTCGTATTTTTTCACATTTAATATTTTCATTTCTCATTTTGAAACAAAATCTAAATACACAGCAGCACAAAGGTTTTCTTAGGCACTCAGCCCTGCCCTGTAATGACAGAAAATGCTGTTACGTGCAAAGGGGACAATTTTAGCTGAAAATAGTTGTGTTATACACAACATGATAGTCTAATCAGCAGCCAGACACTTACTATTGAGCCTGGTATCTTTCTTTTCTATCTTTGGAGTCTAAACAATGTCAGCTCTAGTACTTGATTTGGGAGGTCTTTGGGATGAAAGCGCATCCTCCCTCACACAAAGGTACCTTTTCCCCAGTCATCAGCTATGTAAAGAATTTGCAGCAACAGCTCTATTTGTAAGACACGTGCAATAGCAGTAGTACATGCACAGACGTTTGCACAGAAATGTAGAGCATTAATGCATTAATTCCAGGTAGCATAACTTTAATCTAGACACTAATTAAAGACTGTGATGCCTCAGGTTCCGCATTTACAAGCACTCTCCGATCTGGAGTTACCAAGGTTCCTACTCTCACAGCTCTAATTCCACCAAAGCACAGTTCAACCAGGTTACCCAACCTCTTCTGCCCTACATTGGTCTAGCAATCAACTGGCACCTCCTCTCCACAGTGACAGTGAAATAGAGATGGGACAGGAAGACTTCCCTACTATAGCCACTCCCTTTGCCTCTTTTTCCTTCACTTTTTCCAAGCTGCAGAAAGGAGTCACCCTTCCCAGCAGGTCTCATTCCAGCCCTCCACCACAGCAGGTGCAGGGTAGGAGCTGACAGAGACATCATACACATACTCAGACACTGTCTGTGAAGTTCTTCGCTGTTTTCTCTGCCACCATCTCCCTTCAAGCTCTCCCACGCTTGTGAACTTATCTCATAGTTATATATCAAATCTAAGCTAGGATGGGTGAGGCTCAGTGCAGTAAGGCTAGGGCAGAAGTCACCAGGTCAGGGACGGAGCCTTCACCCCATGAAGTCACCTTCCACCCAGCAGGATGCAAACTGATAGACATGTCAAAGAACATGGGGAAGAAATCAAAGAGAATTGGGAAGCAACCTGTTTTGTGCTACTGGCTACCCTCCTCAGCTGGAAGCTGGCACCATCCTCTCCCTGACACTCTGCAGGTGCATGGGCTGCTCCTGCAGGCTCTGTGACTAGCTCTCTGCTGGCAAGTGGCCCAATCTGCTCTATGGCATTTGTCAAAAATGCACTACTCACAGCAAATCAACATCAAGAAATTTTCACTGTTAACAACATAAATAAATACTAGTTAATACTATACATTATATATACTGTACAAGTATATACAGGTTCCCCAACTGCCCTGATGTTCACTGTGTTCAAACCAGGGCAGAGTACCTCCTTATAGCTCCAAAGAGCCCATCATATACTTTTAAGTTTACACATACTTTCATTAAAAAACACGAGATTGATCCAGAGCATTCC
>NW_010338701.1:54924-67344 GCF_000700745.2 Antrostomus carolinensis
CCTTCTACAAAACTCTACTCAACTTATTTAATTGTCAGAGCAATTTGAGATAAAACTGCAGAGAAGTAAGGCAGCACATGAGCTTTGCAGAGCAGTACTGTCATCACACCCCCACCTCTGGGCCTTTTTTTGACTAAAAAGCATGTTTAGGAATATGATGACTCTAAAATAGTGTAAGATTAATCATTCTAATTTATTTTATTTTACCACAGTCCCATACACAGAAGGTGAAGTGTTCATTACCAAAAATAAATGTCAGCAATACCTGGGATTGGCTGTACTCGTTCAGTGCATTTCAGCATATTTTGTCCAGACTGACAATTTCTACACTCTTCTTCAAGGTGTTTTAGAATACAATACCATCAAAAACAGAAGTAAGGAAGAGGGTCTATCCTTCATGAAAAAATATTATTTTTGTGAGTACACTGCCTCAATGCAGTAATGAATAGAGTTTCAATCACTTTTTCAATAAAGTGAAGAAGAAGAGAGAACAAGAACAGAGAACACTGTTACTGTGACCCAATTTGAAAGCTGAAATAGACCAATTATTGTTTAGAGAACAGCATTCCTTTTCACTGTGTAGTAATTTAACTCAGACAATAAATGCATATTTAAAATTAAATTGATTTAAAAACATAAAAGCTGCCAATCTTCCCAAAGGACTTGTCTTATTCCCTTCATTTGGTACACTGCCACAATAGGATAAATGTGAAGAAATATTTTGCAAAGTGTATTTCTGAGCCTTGTTTTTAATAGAATTTTGTTTACTGTGGGTAAATACAGGAGGTAGTATTTTATATGTGGGTCATTCAAAATTAATTCTAAATTTTACAGCCTGCACTTTTTATTTTTATATATGTTAGTTTGCATTAAAAAAGTCAGACTTCAAGACAAACTAAGGATTTGACAAAAATAGAGAAACATGGATACATAAGAAAGGGATGAAGCTAAACAGATCGAGTGACAGAACTATGTTGAAATTCACCTCGCAATAAGTTTTTAATGAAAGGACTTTCATAAATCTATTTGTTTCACTGCTTTTCTTATCTGTGCATTAGGCCATATAGAAGTTTCTTATTTTTTTCTAGGAAAGCAGCTCATAGTGTTACATTATTTCTAGCCTTTTATTATCAATGCAGGTATCTAATCCCTCTCCTTATCCTCCTAAGAAATAATGCAATCCTAAATTATTTATCATTAAAGATGCACTGTACAACTAATCAGCTAAAGGTATTTTACTTGAAGCTTCTGAAGTTTATTTTAAGTCTTCAACATTTTAATTGCTTTGCTTTGCCCTTGGGTTCCTAGAAATTAAATAAATAAACACAAAACTTCCTGTGGAACTATAATAATATAATATATAATATAATATAACCCACGAAATTTCCGTACTCTTAGACAACACTACAGCAATGTACATTTAAGTATTTACATTTATTGCTTACTATTTCCACTCGATACCCTCTTCTCCGCTCCCCTCCTCCCTCTTTAAAGCAGCAAAGTAAATAATTCTTCCCCTTGTTGGCTTCAACTACTAGTTGCATCTACTTTGCTTTATGACATTTACCTATTTCCTAGCTTTTGAGTGTGCTTCTACTTCCCCCCGTCCTCCTATAACACACACTCTAGGAAGGAAATCCAGTTGCACAGGTATAAAGGCAATTGGTTAGGGCAATCTGCCTAATCAGGGTCTCGGGGCCCTGAAACAGGTATCTGCTATAACACATAGATGGGATCTAATTCATTGCAAAGAAGGGCATTAAATCATTCAAGGTCCTTTTTATCTTACATACATTCATCAGTAAAAAGTCTTGCTGTTATTTTATGTTTTGCAAATGTAGGAAAGGTATTTATTACAGAGTTCAATTATGCAAATCTTATACTGAGATATGCAAAGACCAACTATCCCTGAACGAAGCTGACGCTATTCAGAAGTTTCAGGTGTAAGAAATGTCGGCGCTGCAGATGCCAGGACCTGTGATCCAGGAGCCTTATTTCAATCTTTCCCATGATGTTAGAAGGCAAAAGCCACTTAATTTTGGGACAGTGACTGCAGTCAAGGTCTTAGAAATCTCACAGTTACAGGAAGACCTGCTGATTAGCATTCCCAGTTTTAATTAAATCTGGTGTAGATACTGCCCTTGGGGACTGAAACACAGTGAAGACATTGTTCTGAAACTAGGACACAGCCTGACAGAGCTTTAGTGGAAACACTGTGGCTGGCTGTAAACCAGACAACATAGTCAAGACAGACTGAGATCAGACAGAGGTTCAGACTCCAACTCTATAACCAAATCTCAGTTAACCACGGCTGCAGTGCAGAACACAGAGGTTGACCTCACTTTTTTAAGTAAAGTTACTAGCCAATATTGGAATTAGGTGGCTCCTTTAGCTGGAGTAATTGATTGTTCAAGCTATGAATGTATGTATGTCTTTGCTGTAAAACTGTCTATTTACAACAGAAAGACCCCCGTTTCTCCTGGGGAGATAATTCTTTGCATTACTACTGATGACTTCTCTTGTTCCCCACTGGCTGTCTTCACTTTCTGCCTCAAAAAAAAAGAGCAAAACCAGAGCGTCAAGCACACATTCAGTGCAAACCTTCATCTATCAGGTACAGTGTAAATTCCAACTGATCTTCCCACACAGCTCACTGGTGGCTTCTTACCATTTCAACTACCATTACACAAAGGATATTTAATTATTCCTCCTATTAACTCTGAATGAGTGTCATCTTAAGTAAGGTCTATTAATGACACAGAGATCAAACTGATGCTTAATGGCAGCACTCAACATTTTTCAGCATAGTATTAAAAATGACACTTGCAGTAGTAGTGTGAAGTACATATTCATTATGTACTTACAACATAGACTAACTGGTAAATATTACTGTTTATTACAAAATAATAAACAGAATTGGCAAATATTATTAATTTTTAATTTCAATGAATCTTTAATTTAGTGTATTATAAGAGAAATATATCTCTTGTTACCCTGAAACCTACAGAAGGTATCTAGGATTGTATCCCAGGAAAGACAGGTCTGTCAGTGTCACTGAGTACACAAATCCATAATATAGTACTTAATTAACAATAAGGTTTATTTCTTACCTCCTGAACTTACAGCCTTATGGGCTGAGAGAAAAGTTTGCAATTTTCTTTTGAAGTTCTTCATATACTTAACAAGCGGAAAATGAATTGCTGCAATTTACTTTGATCTCACATACCTGTTTCTGGAGTGTGTCAATACATTGTTTTATAGCTTTCTTCTCAGATGTTTATCTCTTTTTCCTCTTTACACCAATGCTAAGGGCAAGCTGTAGAAATATTACATTGCAAGAAGTTTCTCTCTTAGTACAGCCTAGAAATTACTCTAAACATTAAGCAAAATATTTGTAAATGCTACTAACAAAAAAAAAAATCCAAAAGTTGAGGCTTTTTTAAATTAGTATTTTGACTGCATAGATGAATGCCAATTACGGCTTTATTATTCTGCACTGACCAGTCAGCCCATCTGTGGCTTTACACAAGCTGTCTTCTCTGTAGGAAAATACTGGAGTAGCCTGATACATTACAAGGCCATAAGAAAGAGTTTGCCTGAACAAATCATAACCACTTGTCTTTTTTTAAAAAAAACCCATGCACATCAGTTTTTGCCAGGTGAGGGGAAAAAGAAAAGCTTCATTGTGAAGTCTCTAGTTAGCAACAACAGTCAAGCTAAAGGAAAAAAACACATTAGAAATCTGCATTCTTTAGCACAATAAAAAAAATAGCAAATACAGCGCGCATCCATCAGTACCATTTATTTCTCAGCTGGGGAACTCAGACAATCTTTTCTTCAACATTTATGCTCATCTTTGGCTCATTACTTTAATGCTACCAGAAAACTAAATTATGTCCAGCATTTTCACTGCAGAAACTTAGCAGGGCCTCCAACTGTGCACAGGCTTTCTTACAGTACAAGACACTGAAGCATTACAGAGGCAACAGGATAAGCTGAGTTTCAAGGAGGCTCTCATTAATTCAGACACTGATGGTGCCAACTTAGATTCAATAAAGTTATTTTAAATTAACATCTATGTCCAGAAATTGTAGGGGGAATGGTCCAGCCAGCTCTCTGTCTTCAGAGGCATAATAAAGAAGAAAGAATAAAAGATAGACTGGTTTGGGTTTTTTTTTTTTAATCACACTGAACTTTCATTGACTAAACTTTCCCTGAAAACCAGTACCATGACAGCAAGTAATGTACTACTGAGGATTCAAGTGCACTGCACCTTTTTATCACCTCAGCCCTGAGCAGCTAATATTTCGGTGATGAGTACTGAACAAGACATGTGACTAATGCATTTTAATGCACTTAGAAGTCTTGATAAAAATAACCATTTATCAAAGAAAGCTTTTTAGTAAAAAAGCCTTATGAGTTAGAATAGTCTTACAGCCTTTGCAAAGTAGAAGCAAGTTTCACTCAAATTAAGACTCTAAAAGCCTTCAGAAACATTATTCAAAAACATTTTGATGTGCTGGAGTTGTTAGCCACTTTCTAAGTGACATCAAAGGAGGAGAAAATTAAAATCTTAGTAATCCTCTGAAATATCCTAATTTGATTACTTGACCTGGTATCAAACTGTTTGGAAGGGTTGTATTCAGAAATGTGAGCCTGTTGACATCTCTGCTCCAGGACATTAACTTTCACTAAACACACTGTAAAAGTAGCAAAGGTACTGGGAAAATTTAATACCTAATATTAAGCATCCACCAAAATGCGTGGAAGTTATTTTATTTTCTTATCCTACTTATAAATTAAGATATTACTGCTCTGAACTAAGGCAAATCAGATACTATGTGAATATTTTATTGAACACATTTCATAACATGCTTTGGACAAACTGCTGAATAAGTTATTTGCAGTGTCTTGCATGCAGAGTAGTACTACTTCAGAATGAGGACAATGCATTCTTCAAATAATCATATTGTGAATTTTGCAGTGTCAACTAATTCATTCAAGCATTTTCATCCAGAATTGGTCAAAAACCATGACTGCTTCCTTTACCCCGCAGTTATGGCACTAGGTGCCACCATTAGCCAAAATCTTCCGAGACAGTTTGTTTGGCTGACAAGCAGCTAAGGTGCTAGCTCTCCTTAACAGCAGGAGCCATTCAAGCAGCAAAAATCTTCTAGTTCTAAGCTGAAAGTGGCGTGTCTAGAGCTGCGAAATTTTTCCTCAGCCTTTGTACACTTCTGAAATTTTCACCTACAGTGCTGTCTAGTGACAGCTGGGAAAATAAGGAATGGTCACCTCAAAACCAAGAACTAGAAGAAGACAGCAAAGCTATCTTATGTGAGCTACAGTAATAAAAGATAGCAACTTCAACCTTCATAAAAAAGATACATATGCTTTTATATCTCTTCTATCCTTCTTATATATCCTTTATAAAGGATATCAATATCCTTTTTATAAATTTAGGCATGTATGTCTGGTTAGTGAATGAAATTGTTGAACTTTTTCTAAAAGGTCTTGTGCTGACTCTAAAGGAATTAGTACAAGAGGAAACTAGTCAACATTTTCAGTCTGCTAAAGTTCTGGTTTACAGAACTTTTTTATTAAAGGTCACTGAAAACAGAATCTATGTAAAGTTAGACACAAAGTTGTATATTTGAAACTGATGTTCGATTACAAAAGGTCTCTGAATGCTGAAAGAGTCTGGGATATTTCATCACCTCTCAATGATCTTGCAAGATGTCATATTCAGTAAACGCATAATTAGAATTTTCCCTCACCTTTATAAATAAATTGCACTGTGCGTTAACGAAGAGAAACTCCCAGTAAGGTATGCTTCTGACTGTAGAGTTGCACTCATCATATCCTTTTGACTTCACTCTCAACAGCACGTTTTCCACTTTCTGCTGGATGATACTGTTTAAGGGAAACTGAGAGCAAGGAAGCAAAATACTGCTTTGAGATACCTAATACACTACAGATCACCACACCTTCTTCTGCTTAAGACAGAACAGATGATCAGCTTGGTTCACAGGCTTACAAGACTTCTTCTGAAAGACAAAGAAATTCCTACCCTTCAATAGCGCTCCACAGCTGAAGTCAGTTGATAAAGCATGTTAATCATCTGGTTGGACTGTGAAGTGTGAGACAGGGCACTGTTCCTCTTTATCACTGCCACACAACACAGAGCACTCTCTGACCCAAGAGCAACGGAGACTTCTTTTGAAAAAATGTATGCACATGGATGAAGAAGCGTGAGAAAAAGCCCTTTTCATACTTATGTTCAACACGTGCATTTTTTTTAACCATACCAGTGTCTGCTTTAAGACGCAGAGAGCCTCTCCAGCATTGCCATGTAGCACAATGTACCCCAGAGACATCTCTATCCGCTATCACACTCTGAATGATCTTTGCAGAAAGGCTCAGCTGAAAGCCTCCACACTAGTATTGATTAAACTTGTCAATGAGCTACAAATTGTAAAAATCTCTACAAAGCTCTTGTCAACATTTGTCTCAAGAAAAGTAGATCTGATAATTCACCTCCAGCAGACAGCAATTTTTAGTAAACATTTTCTTTTCTTCCCATTCCAGGTGGTATAATATACCTAAAGAAATCTGGATGATTGAGTGAGTTGTGGAACAAAAGCATTTGTTCAGACTGAAACCCACAGTCAAAATGAGGCACAGATTTTAAAAGCAACAGGAAGCGTTAACATTCCTCTGTTGCAGAGTACATCCTGATCGTAGAGAGGAAGCACAAGCTTTGTTCATATTTAAGAAAACCTGTTTTTCACGACAATTATGGATGTTGTAATTTGGAGCCTAACACATTTATTTTTGTGCCAATAGCCCATGTACTCTCAGTCTCCCCGCAATTCCATCCAGCTGAAGGCTGACAGAGAAAATAAGGCAGCATCTCTGGAAGACAGTGTGTAAGTACAGTTTCAAAAATTTGGCTGGTCCAGAGTGTTTGCACTTTTTTTTTGTTTTCAAGTTCTGTGTCTGTGAAAGTATTTATCAAACATACTACCCTCACTTTTAGTCCTCTACATCAGTTACCTTGTGCAAGATTTTGGAAGAACCAGTGGTAGAAGATGGTTTCCCATCTTAGGAAAATGAGATTTGCCAAGTATTTTTACAATATTTAAAATTCCCATGACAAACACTTGATTTTCTTTTTTTTCATTCTGTTCAATTAAATAACTGACCAGGTTTTCAAAGTCAGCTGAGCATCTACTATCACTACTAGCTTCTGTCATTCCATTGCATTTAAGTGCTTCGGTCAAAGCAGGACTCTTTGGGAAAAAGTCTGGTCCAATAATGATGATGTTATGCAACATGAAAAACTGAGCTACTAAACTACACAGCTTAACACACCTGCCAGCCTCAGCCACACTTGAAAAGCTACTGCAGGCTCCGTGCTCTACTGTAAATGCCAGGAGAGCCGCACAGTGTCAGAATAACCCCTTTTAAGATGGCCAGTAACTACAATAACCACTTTGTGCTATAGAGCAAAGTGACAGGAATGAAAGTGATTAACTGCAGGTTATTTTATCTGCTGACTACAGTGTACTTAAGTCCTTCAATATAGAATCTGTAATTCTTTAAGATTCGTTACTTTTACATTGCAAGGAGAGAGAAGAAAATGAATCTGTGTATGAAAGGTGGCACTTAAAGCAAATGCTGGCATAGAGACTTAAATGTTTCAAAAATAATTACACGTTTCTGCTTTCAAATGCCCATCTTCCAACATTGTGGTTTTCATTTGAACAGAGAACGACCTGCGGTATCGCCGCGTTCACGGAGAACTATAGGGCAAGAACTCAGGGAAAGGTAATGTTGGCAACTATCCATCAGAATAAACCTAATCTCTGCCCTCCAAATAGCCTTCTCCTCTGTATATACAAGAACTGTCAGTATATAATGCAATCAGAACTGACTATGGAAACAAGAAGCCTAAGGGATGCAATAGGACATATTATTCTGGAACTTCACTTCTAATCCAATTTAAAGACTGCTTATGATCAAAACTAAATTAGAAAATTCCTGGGAATTTTTACTACTTTGGATTCTGGAAAAATGAGGCTAGAATAATATTGCAAGGCTCTGTTTTGCTATTATCACACTGATTTGAATTATTCTTAATTCTAAATAATGATAATTTCTCTGAACTTCTTGGACACTAAAATCAAACTGGATTACTTTCTTTGTCCTAACAATTATATGAAACATAGATTAAGGTAGTCAAATTAACTTGTTTCAGACACTAATAAATTTGTTAGATTCTGCTTTCATATGCTAGATCATCATCCGACTAATTATGCTTCTACAATGTTCCTCATTCACTGTGGAGCCTCTTCATGACTACCAATGAACACTTTTGTCTTTTGTAAAATAAAAATGAATTGCATGTTTAATTCAGAGTCAGCTTAAGTTTCCACCTCAACAGTGCTTGCAAATACAGTAAGGAAGAGCCTAATACTATATGTTAAACTTTCTATGCAACACATTAAATCCTGGTATCCTGTGGAGACATAATCACATTACAGCTCTAAGCACATGTAATACTTCTATTTATTGACGTGTTGGAGAAAAAGGAGCATCCTTAGCTCAATGATATAATTTCATATTCATATACCAACTAGAGAACTATGTCACATGGTGATTGGTTATACTGTCCTTCACGCTGCTATTCAGCAAAATATTCATATGCATACAATTCTCAAGTACAGTTTGGCAGTCACTTCAGTTTGCTGAATTTCATCAGAAACAAACAAAAACCCCCTATCTTAAGACTTTCAGACTCCAAGATGTAGACTCCTGTCCAAGATAAATGATGATAAAACTTCAATTACAGACTCTCATGCCCTCTGACAAGTCCTTTGGTAAGCAAGGGGTTGTAAGGGACACCAACTGTCAAGGAAAAGTTTTATTAAAGCCCATCAGCAAATTGAGCAGAAGTGCTCAGGATTGTGTCTTTCCATGGTCTAGGAGTAAGAGATAATTAAGCAGATGAATATCAATAGTATGCTTTGTTAAACAGGTACTGGACTGGGCAGACCCTGCAAAGGTGAAATGAAGAAACTCATAAAAGCCAGCACAATCTACCACAATTGTTGAGAAATACATCATTATGTGTGTCCTTTTTGGACTTCCATGAACTGTTCTGATATGTCAATGTGCAAGTACAGAAGCGTTCTGGAGGCAACAGAACATTCCCTAATATTGTACTACTATATTACTAAATGCTAGTTCTTTGCACTTGTGCATATTGTTGTCTGCAAAGATATCAGAAACATTATTTCACTTTGTTTCATACATACAGACTTGCTTTGTTGATATATCAAGCACCGAAACAAATAAAATTCTATTTTGAAAGGGACCTCTGGGGGTCATCTGTCCAAACCCTGCTCAGAGCAAGTACTTAAGCTGAAATAAGCACATAACCTCTTCTTCCCTTGACATCCAGCATAAAATATTTATGAAAAATGAAATCTTATTTTGGCACCCTCTGATCACCATTCCACTTATTGTTCCATTTTTGTTAAAGAAAATACAACAACAGTAAAAGGCTCTCTGAATTGGTTTTACATTCTGGGTAGCCCTGTTGTTTTGTAGCCTATTGGTCTTCAAGTTGGCAAACTGGAACAAAATGTCACACAAACAACAGAAGTCCCAACATCTACAACAACCTGGAATTATTCTATTCTGAAAAGTCCACTCCACTTGAAAACAGAGCTTTAAATCCTTCATAACAAATGGGGACAGGTTATTTTCTAAGAATTTACTTGTTAGCAGGTTATTTTTATTCATATCATTAAAACCTTTATTATACGTTCAAAAAGAATGCCAGTCTGATCTACTGATCATAGATAGCTTTTTTATATCCATGGTTTTCAACTTTTAGAATACATTAATCCATGCATTAAAAAAAAAAAAAAAAATGTGGTTTTGTATTTCATCTCCTAGAAGCCCAATATTGTAGACATACAAAATTTTGGCTGACAAATCTTTTTGTCAAAATTAGGTTTTTGGAAAAAGCCATTTATAGCTATGAAGTCACCAAAGCTAGAACCAGATTCCATTGATCGTATACCTTAAGCAAACTGTAGGAAATTCTGACTTGCTTTCTGCCCTAATAAATCTGTCAGAAAGAAAACATATAAGCAAAAAGAGAAATTAAAGCACTCTGGGATTTTTTATTTATTTGCTTGCTTGTTTCATATAAACTACAAAGTTGTGGAGAAGTTAGCCACAGGAAAATGGCATTACTCTACTCTGCCCAAATGAAGGTTACTACTGTAACTCCCTAATATCATCCCAATTTTTAGCTGAGATTCCAAGACCTTGCTCCTTGATACACTCTTCCCAGGGTAATTTTCATTCCTGGAAGTGCAAAACAAAACAAATCTGATTTTTTTTTTCTTTTTTTAATGTTCAAATACTATAATCTAGATAAAGAAACAACATTAGCCTAAGTACATTACCAAGGTGTAGGTTATAAAAGGAAAAAAAGTACACCAACCAGTTCAGTGCCGGTCATTGCTAATATACACATGTCAAGACCTGTTCTTTTATGGGGTTTCCTTAACATGTTTCTTTGTAATAATTCATTAAAAATCTCAGATTTTATTTTTTTAAAGTTTCAGATCCCTATACTGTTGGAAAATAACCTAAAATAACCTACAAAGATCATCTGTCTGCAGCACAGTAGCTCGTTATCTCCAAACAATAAAGAAAAAAGCCACCAAGAACATTCTTTTTTAAAATGTTGAGTTGATCCTGATTTTGGGGACCTGACTCATTTTTATATGTTTGGGTTTGGCAATGTCAAGTAATTTGCTTGCAAACTCTCAGGCACACTATGTCAAATTTAATAGAAGCAGGAAGGATATTCTCATGCTCAATAATTTTCTAGTTCAACAAACATTTCTCACCTGCTGGATTTGCTGTCAAGACATATCAAACACTTACTCTCTTTAGATACTACTAATTGTGTTTTTGGACTTCTTCCCACTTCTTATTTCTGAAATCCGGCATGATGGATAAACACTCCAAGCTGTTTTACTTGAGTCTTAACTCCAGAGATGCTTTCAAGATGCTCTTATAGTACCACCAGGTTTCCCTTAGAAAGATAAGCATCAACTGAATATTGGTTAAGATTTCTTCTGCCTATTTAAACTTAGTAACTTGAGAAATTTATGGAGAGGAGCACATTCCTAGTTAATAATGCAGTGCTATCCATGCATTTAAAAAGTTCCTTTTGCCATGTCAAGCTCAGCCTATTTCTAATGTAGCACTTGTGCTATGTCTGTTCTCAGAAGCTGTGCACTCAGAAGTAAAGAAGCTTGAGATATTTATTCAAGCACAATCAATACAGGACTACTACCTCAACAAAAATTAGCTACTGTGCAAACATACAGACTTAAACAATACAAAAGCTACACTGACAGCAATACCAACTTGATGTACACGTACTAACATATATAAAATTCCAAAATGTATACAAAAACTTATTTTTACTGAGCTAGAACACAAATACATTATATCATAGTACTACATGTCAAAATCCTTAATTTTTTGTCATCCCATTAAAGGAAAAATATGTGGCCCAATATAATATTTGAGATTGTTACTTTTAGATCTGAATGTCACTCTTCTCTATCTTTTCCTTTACCCTGTTTCATTAACAATGATCCTTAAGTCAGTGCTGTCATTTTACTACCAGGAATTCAAACAGAGCAAACTAGAAATCTTAAAAGCTTAAGCTCAATATATATCCTTCTTGTCTCCCTTCCACTCTCCTCATTAAACTCTTGTAACAATCAATAAGCTACTTATTATTATAAGGTAACACATGCCCCAATGCTCTCCCAGCTAAATTCTTGCCTCAGGCTGTAAACAGAGAGCCATGGTCCGTATATTCATTGGCACAGGTGAGCAATGCTTCCCAGTGCCTGTGTGCACACACGCGCAGTATCAAGCCGGACTCTGCACAGCACTCAATAGATGTAACTTTGCCTTGGCGAGGGCCCATCTCCAGCTAAGACCTACATTTTCTGGCATTTATTAGTCATAGTCAGTACTGCGTATTTCACATTTTAAAAAGCATTTTTAAATTTTAAGTAGAAGAAATACATTTCTCCAAGTTAAAAAACTTCTGGTAAACAGGGAAAAGTCCTGAATTTTATTAGAACATCACATTGTGGTGGTTTGGGTGGATTCACCCTTTTGCTTGCAGCTTGCAGCCAAACACAGCCTGCTCTATCACCCTCCCCGCCCCCCCTCACCCAGGGAGTGGGGGAGAGAATTTGGAAAGAAGGGCAAAGACTCATGGGTTGAGATAAAAACTATTTACTAATTAAAAGAAAATGATAATGATAACAACAGTGATAACAGACTATACAAATGAGTGATACACAG
>NW_010338701.1:67401-68159 GCF_000700745.2 Antrostomus carolinensis
CCGAAACCCCGGAAGAGTGAGCCCGAGCGATCCCCAAGAGAATGTGCCCGTCTTCCGGTCATCCCTGGTTAATATACTGGCATGACGTGATATGATATGGAATATTTCATTGGCACATCCAGATGCCAGTTTTGGGTTTTGCTCCTCACTGCGCTTCCCCCCTCCCAGTCCTAATGCAGCTGTGAAGGAGCAAAAACACAGTGGCCTTGAAGCTGCAGCAACACAAGTACTGTTATCAAAGTTCTTCTCATGATAAGTCTGAACTGAAACACTGAAAGTAAAATACTACTCTTCTAATTACTAAAAAGAAAATTAACTCTACCCTAGCAAAACCAGGACACACATATTTCACAATTTAATTATTTTAGATTTTTTTTTTCCCCCCAGTTATAAGCGAGAACTTATTTTGGGAAATTTACATAGTGATAATCAGTACTGACCAAAAACTCATCTGTCTGGAGAGTACACACACACACAGACACATGAAGGCTCCTGTAAATAATAGCACCGTTTTCAAAAGCCTCAGACTAGGATGATGGTCCTGAAGATGAATATGAAGATCACATCAGGTATGTATGTATGTTTTGGAGCTACTACTGCTACTAAGTACCAATAACTACCAGTTATAGTATTAGGCCATGACTTAATTGGTCCCTTTTCATAAGACAACGACGGCATTATAGGTTAAGCAAGCTCTGAAACAGGTGGCTACTAGACAGTGATATGAATATAATAATAATGATAATAATGATAATAAT
>NW_010338702.1:0-11184 GCF_000700745.2 Antrostomus carolinensis
GGTGCAGCCGCGCTCCCCGGGAGCTGCGCAGCGCGGGGCCGGTGGAGCACGGTGGTGGTTGGGATATTCGCTACAGCACAATGGCGTCACCACGAAGGAGAGCACAAGACTGGCGCAGACCCTGGCAGCATTTAATCACGGGTGCTTGAACCGTCTCTCCCTACCTCTGCTGCTAGGGGTGCCGAGCCTCTGTTTCCAAAAGCGGGACGTTTTACGTTAAAGTAGAGAGCGAGCGCAGGCCTGCAGCCACCACTGAAGTCAGCGTGACCACCGCGCAGGCCGAGAGAGCTGTTGGAGCAGTGGTGGGGGCTGGCAAGCCGCCTGCGGCTCCTTTCCTTGGTTTTTGTACGTTTTAAAAGGCAAATCCTGTAAATCTACATAAATAGTCCCGCTGAATTCAGGGGACATTTACACATTGGATTTAGCTCGCATGCAAAAGTATTTCCAGAACTAGGCCTTGTTTTGAAAGAAACTGTCCACAGGAGCTCAGATTTAAGTGCCTCTCTAGCTAAAGACCAGTTGTTACACACACACTGTTCATATCCCCAACTGCTGATACACCACTCACCACCCGCACAGGCACCACAGAGGTCCCAGCAGCGCCCAACGTCAAGTTTACCTCTTCCACCTACATTAATAACAAGTTACATTGCCCATACACCTGTAACTAGCGCAGGAGAGTTCATGAAGGACACATGTAGCAGGGCTGAAATGAAATTATTTTTTGCCACTGCCTCTGGTCAGCCTTAAAATTAGTATTAACGCTTTCATTTTCCTCATTTAAATAAAGAAAAGGGAAAATTGCCTTTGCTTAATATCGTTACTAACCAGGTTTTGCTCTTCCAGGTTTTTTTTAAGGAGATAAAGGCAGGGTGAAATCAGTGTACACCTTTCCTGTTGGTGGACTCTCTGCTCTCAGACAGCACCTTATTTTAAATGGTGTGAGCATCTATTGCAACTGGAAAAAAAGAGTTGAGGAAAAAATAAATCCTTCTCAGAGTATACTATAGTCCAAACATCATTTTAAGGAGCCTGAAACTGAAGGCTCTTTTTGTTGTTTTGTTTTTTAACCTAAGCTACTCAAGATGCCTTCTGGCTTGGCTAGAAAGACAAGTCTGTTTCATGTTTCTGTTTTGGAATTGTTTTGAACTGCTTTTAGACTTAAATTATTACCTGTCTTAAGTATACTGTCTCAGCAGAGTACATTACTGATAAATTTTTTTTGGTAGACTTGAAAAGCACTGTGTACAGCTTGATTGTTGTCTATATTTCACCATTCATTTTTAAGTGAGGCTCTTTGATTGATGTGGGGAATTTGTTTGAAAGGATGAAGGGTATGGCGTAGCTACTCAAGATGCTACTTGCAATTATTCCATACCTCAGCTAACAGGGAGATTTTTAGTTGTGATTGTTACACTTTTAAAAGTGAATTAGTTAATCAAATTGCTATTTTTGGAATGCTCTTAAAGGAGCATTAAAATGCATTAATTTCATTAAAATAAGTGAGCAGATAGGCAACAAGACAGGTATTAGTCAAATAAGCAAGACCTTCAGAGCCAAATTCAGCCCTAGTGAAATCAACTGAGTTGTGCTTCTCTACAGCATATTTAATTTGGCCTCCACAGTCGCACAGCTGACACTTTATTTGGTTGTCAAAGGTGTGTATATTAAAAATATGTGAGCCATGCTTCTTCTCCAATGTGATTAACCTCTGAAGTTAAATTCACCCGTTCTCCATTTAGCTCAGCTGTGCAGTCCTATCACATACACAATTTTTGGTGTGCGTACACACCAGAGATGCAGAAAGGCATTCCCAACCCCAGTATTAGTCTAAGGGACGTGAGTTGTAGCTGAAGTGAGGGTGCGATGAAGTGGATTTCAGCAGAGGCTGTTCACAACCAACTGCCTATATGCTCCAGTTAATAGGCTGTACTGGTCTCTGCTACCATCTTTCATTACTGCTGTTACTCATGCTAGTGAGAGTAAAGGAAAGGTTGGTATGTCTATAATCACACGTTCATTTGCTGTGTAGATATATCCTAAGAGCCTCTCAGCCCAGGAAAATTATGTGGAATAAGGTCGGATGTGAGTGTAAAGCAGAACTGTGTTCAGATAGCTTATTCATTCTGGAATGACCGAGCTGTTTCCTGGTTTCACTTAATCCACTTTCAAAGTGGATTAAGATAATTCAAGAAAGTGAATTCTTTTGCTGGCATAAGATTTATCTACACATGGTTTTAGTCGAGAGTAATTACTGCAGTGTACCTAATAAGTATTTTGGAATAATTTGTGTGTAGACAAGTCCAAAGTCCCGCAGGTGAAAACAACAGAATTCAGTCTTTCTGTATATAACATGAAGTTAATTTAGCCCAACGTTTGACCCGCTTCTTTCCTCGTGAAGCATATTTAATTCATTACAGGTTTTTCTTTCTCAACAAAACCCCCACAACAGCTATGTACTTATGATCAGTTCCAGGATAGCAATGCCAGGAGCACTCTGCTAACAACAAACAATTTAACCAGTATATACTCTTGAGTACATTCTCAACTGCCTTAAAGTGGACAATACTTTCTTTATTGGAGAAAATACTAGATTCTCAATTGTAAATATTTTGAGCAGGTTGTTATAAACAAAAGGAAAACAAAAACCAAAGCTCTGCTCTGTCCTCTTAAACACCCATGATCCATTTATACTTTGACTTCACACCATTCAAAGCAATAGCACCCATTCTAATTCAACAATATTAGTTCGTGAATGAGGAACCTCTCAGACTTGCACAGAGGGTTTGCAAGAACAACAGGGCCTTCAGAAGGCACCTGAAGAATAGAGAGCTAATTTAAGTTTGCTTACAGAGATCTCAGTCAGGAAGAATATATCTGAGACTCGGGCAGCTACTCTGCTCTGAATCAGGTGTATTGTGTCGCTACTAGCATACAGGAAAGTTACCGAAATGACAATGAGAGCGTACACATTTTTTTGTGACTTTGTGCCAAGCAGAAGGTTGTCAAATGTCATTTTGCCTCATTCTGTGCCACAGACCTCCCTGGGAAGAGAGGTGACTCTATGACATGCATTCAGACCCCTAAACTTTAAACTCAAGGTTACTTGTTGGGGTTTTCTTTAGGAAAAAAAAAAATAGGAAAGAAATTATTTAAGCTCAGCTGGTAAAACAGTCAGTTTTTTGAAACAAGCATAAATATAAAAGCTATTTGGTGCAAATTGCTGACCCTTTAAATATTGACATGGGAAAAGCCAATAAAAGCTATGAAGATACAAAAACTCATGTGAAAGGCTGTAATGTGGGAAGGCAGAGGGTACCCAGGGGGTCTTCCCTTATACAGATGAAGTAGCCCTGCTACTCCACATAACAGGCCACAAATGATGCCACACATAGGATTGTCTTTCCTAAACTTGATTTATGATTATGAGCGTGGCCTTTCTCTCCTGCGCTGATCTTGGCTGAGGATTTAGGGAATGGATTTCACATATGCCTCCCTCACACTGAACCTGCTGGTTTAAGTAAGAAGCTTTCTGGGAAGAAAGTAAGCATTGAATAAAGAAGGTAAAACATGTATAAAGATAAAACAGGAAATCAAGTTCTTGAATTCTGTCATGCTGAGCAACTTTGACCACAGGCCTAGTCTTGATATTAAGATTCAAACTAGACTAAGATTGAAGGCAAGGAGAGGTTTGGATCAGATGGAAGCATACCTGATCTGAAATCCCACTTGGAGGGAATTATTTTACATTCTGCTTCCACTGAGAGGTCTCTTGAGCGTTGGAGCCACCAGCAGTGGTAGAGTGTCCCGTCTCTCTCCCACTCCTGTCATTACAGGGGAGTTACTCATCCAGTGAGGAAGGTGTCTTTAACTGAGACGACGGCACAACACGCGCAAGAGGAAATCTCAGCGCACAGCCAATGCAATGGAATGAAGGATCCTCTATGAGAATTGGTTAGTAGCGCCAATGTTCAGTATTTGTCATAACAACCACTGACTGTTTTGTTTTTTGTTCTAACAATGTGAATTATGCATTAAACATTAATACAAGCGAGTGTACTTTTCTTTTGATCTCCAAGCATAATCATTTCTAATGAGGGTTTATACATGAGCATTGAAACAAATCCCTGAGTCATGTAAATTTACATTGGTTTTACTCTGTGGGAAAGATATCCCACATGGGTTACTCATGTCTGTAAAACATAACATAAATCAGAAGAAAAAAATGAGCTTCCATTTGGCTGTTGGAACATAAATATCTATGTAGACATTTGTCTTGTACGCTAGTGGTAATGAAATGTTAAAAGTTAATTTATCAGAGATCAGGATTTAGGGTGGGGCCCTCACCTAATATGAGATGCAAGTCTGCTCAGAATAAGCAAGCTCACCTCTTAGCTTCTGCAATCTGGCTTCTAACAGGAATCGATCCTGGTGTCAGAGGAGTTGGAACTAACTCTGTGAAGTAGTACAGGGATCAGAATTTGGCTTGGTAGAAACCGTAGTCACCAAACTGCCATCAGCAAGTAATAATATTGCATGTATGCAGCAGACAGACTGAACAGTGCTAAGTGGCACCTTTCCTGACGCCCTTGACAGCCGGCTGTGGTGCAAGGCTGACCCAGTCCAGACCAACTCTAGAACCTGCTTGGCCATATCTGAGATCTGCTTTTTTCATTTTAATGTCAGTCACATGAAAATATAAACACTATGGACTGTGCAACTGCCAAGACAGCTATTTAAAATACAAACAGAATTTAAGCCCTTTCCACTTTTACATGCTATACAAATGTTAAAATAAACAACAATTAACAGTCTGCTCTTAAGCAACCATGCCATGTGTGCAAAGTACATGCGACATACTGGGGAAAGTACCAGTACAAAACAGTATGTGATGGGCCTGATTCTTGGCTGTACAGGTGCTGACTCCAGGATTTCCAAAATGCCTCTTGTCTCTCCAAAATGGAACTCAAAGCCAAAGGTTGCAGAAGAGGAATGGCTGCCAAGAAGGTGTTACGTTTAATGGCAGATAGACTCTATCTGTGGTTCAGGTCATATCTCAGGAATTCTCAAAAGGCCATTAATGTATTTTATTCTTTATGTATAAGTGCTAAAGGAGTCCTGGAAGCCAGAGATCCAGGATTACCCCACATAATTCAGTGTTCTTACAGGAGGCTACAGTTGTGCTGCTTGCTGCTCCTTCTCTCTGGCATGAATAACCTTAAAACACTGATGATAGAACTTCAAAAGGGAGAGCGGAAGAAGCCTACGCATAGAATAGTTTATAGACTGGAAGAAGAGGAAACATGAAACCCTTCATCCCTGAACTTGAGTTCTTCTAACTGCTATGTTTTATATAAAGACAGAGGAACTGATACTATTGCAGTTGAGAAGAAAGCACCTGTGACACTCCAGAATGGAAACCCAATACTGTGTGTATGGACCAAGTCTTCCCTGAGGCTGCAGAACTTCACCTGGCATGTTAAGTCAAAAGATAAATAGGTCAATATTGGATCTTAAACAATTTTGGACTGAAGGACCTCAACTGCTCAACCTCATCTAGACCCTGCTTGAAGCACATTGACAGTATCCAGCTTTAGAAGTTCAGTGAGTCTTCTGACTTTACAAAATGCCAGGCACACTTGAAAAGCAGTACTTGCAAAGATGTGATAGATACGGGTAGAAAATGGTGTATGGAAGCTTGTAGGAAGGCCTTTCTTAGCATCAGTCAGGGTGACAAAGCCTGTTGGACCACAGGTTCTGGGGCTGCATTCACAGCCTGGAATGCCGGCTGGAAAAACTCCCCTGTAATTTACCTCATTTGGTGTGCATTAAAGATGCTTGTTTCTAGAACCCCACGTGAAATGTGCTGATGCTGAACCCATCCTTCCTCTTATACCTGCCAGCCTTTAGCAGGTGGACAAGAGGCTGCTGGGAAGGAGAGGACACCAGTTTTAATCTGGTTGTTCAGGATGGAAAATTACAAGAAAAGTAGAAAGATCTTATTCCACAGAACAATGCATTTACTTGTATTTAACTGCTTAACCCCCAGCCAGAATGCTGAATTCCATTACTATACATGAACGTCATGGTATGGTGAAGCCTTGTACCGTAATTAGCTGGTCAGAGCCACAAACCAGAAACCAGATATACAGCCAGTGAAAGCTGACATAGCTCTCATGAAATCAGTGGAGTCACACCAATTTATACTAGCTGGGAATCTGATCTTCAATTTCTAATAAAAAAATGAGAAATTGCATTTTTCCATGATATTTTGGTCATATTATACAGCAAGAGCACTGGAATAAAAACTTATAAATATTTATATAGCCAAGACAGAAGCAGAACCAATGCAAAATCTTTAGCAATGAAATCCTACAACCACGTTATTACATATTTCAGCATTGGAGCCATGGGAATTAGTGCTTAACTTTAGGGCAGCGAGGTAAGCTCATTTTCTTGCCTCTGTCTTTTCAGTCACCATTAAGGCTGCACATTCCATCCTCCTCATGAGCTAATCTCCCAGTACCACCCCCAGGGAGAAGGAGAGAAGTCACACCATGGGTGTTTTTCCATGGGCGGATGTCTACATGTGAAGGAAAACAATTGAATTTTAATGACAATTTTGAGACTCTTGAAGTTAATTTCTGGGCAGTGCAGAAATTAGTGGGGTTGCTGCTGCCAGGAGCTGCGTGCTCTCCTCTCCTGCTGATGTCAGCAGAATTACAAGTGCTCAACTTTTTGCAGAAATAAGTCCCAAAATACCAGGTCCAAATCTTGTGCCCCAAAAGGCGGAATAAGAGACCTGCTGCTGTCAGGGCCAACCAAGTTGCTCCAGTGTCGACGCAGAGCAATTTCTACAAAAATTAGGGTTACTGCTCCAGATTTTCACTACCAGAGACGTGGTCTCATTAGGTATTTATAACATAGTAGCATCGTTCAGGGTTTTGTTAGGTGCTGTGAAAAACATTTCATCAGATAAACGTTCCTGCGTGCAAAAGCTCTACGAAAAAGATTGCGGAGGAATCCTAGCAAACAACGGGATATCCTGGGAAGAAAGTACACCAGTAATTGCAGCAGAGGCAGCCAACTACAGAGGCTTTTCCTACACGCAGGGTAATGGTAATTCTGCCAAGAAGGCAAGTTGTTTATTTCCTTTTTAGCTGTGATATTTCCATTGTGTTACTGAATTGCAGTTCATTAATAGCTTACAAACATGAAGTTTATAAAGCTTTAGAAACCTTGTCATATTTAAGACAATATGTACCAGTTTATCTAAATACATAAAATAATCTTATGAGGGTTTTTGTTGTTGTTGTTGGGTTGTTTAGTGTTTTGTTGTTTGGTTGTGGCGTTTTTTAAAAAAAAGCTTAGTTAAGCAGGGATAATTTTTAGGTCTTGAGTTTATAATCTTAGAAGATTCAGGAAGGAATATAAAGGATAGTCCTCAAATCTGTAGATATCTATTTGTAGATAATTAAATAAAAAATAAAAGATGCTTCAACATAGTACCAGTCTTTCAAGCTGCTCTGTAGTTAGATGGCAGAGTTTCAGCCATTTTCACCAAAACAAGGAGACCCACTGCAGAGTACTGTCTTTTCAATTTTGGGCTTGACAATCGTAGCCCCGAATAGGTCATGAAAGGGATCAGCCTTCCCCGTATTACCACTCTGCTCAGATGGCAGCTCCAACCAAAAAAAGACAAGAAAAGAGGACAGACGTAGCCACCTGGCATTGCCTTTCTGCACAGAATGAAGCAGGCAGGGGAGAGGGATCTGGTGTCCAGCCAGGTGTGGCAGGACTCACAAGCCAGGCTGCTGAGCTGGAGCGCATCCTCCATCTGAGCTTCCACAGGGGAAGGCATGGAGAAACTCATGTTGGGGAGCTGCTTCCCTTGCAAACACCTCTGCATCCCCATTTGCCTTCTCCCATGAGATGACTAAACATGCTGAAAATTATCAGCCTGGTGTTGAGTACGTTAGTGTCTGTGTCCACCAGCACAATATAAGGCATACGTAAAACATCATTCCTGGACATGTTCTTGAAGTTCCCTTACAATGAAGCCAGCTCTCAGTTACAGGAGGATTAGAAGAAACCTCAGGGAGACTGATATTACTGACTCTGATATCAAACCAGTTTTTCTGAACTGACTAATACTGTTCTTTATTTACGCTACACACGTTGTGCACACGTGTGCATTATTTTCTCTATTCACTTATTTCAACAAGGATAATTTTACTTAGGCCAATTTTTTGCACTGTTCTAGGTTACAGTTCATTATATTAGAGAAGTTTTACAAGTTAGGAGACTTCACTGTAGTGTTTTGCTACTGAATTTCTGCTGACAAGTAGAGCTGCTAGTTCATGAATGCCTCACCCAAGTCCTTCTGGAGCCATCCTGAGAACTTCAGTGATCCCTGCACTAGGGCCCCTATGTTTACCAGGCTTGCATGCAACCTGTACAGCCACTGTCTCAGCCCCTGCTCTGGGTGTTTGGCTAAGACTATAGGAAAAGAAAAAACATGGCTACAATCAACAATCAATTATTTTAATAGCTGTTAATATAAAACCATAGTCCTAAACTTTACTTGTTATAGCCAGATGCACAGTAAGAGATATTATTTTGCTTGAACCATTTTTTTTTTTTTGCCTCTTTTGTATGAATAATGACTTTTAAAGACATTGGGCTATTAATTTCCAGTTGTTAGGAGACTGTTATTCTACATTCCTACCTGTGTGGAAAGGATATCACGTTACTGTTTAAGTTACCGTTGCAATATACTACCCAGAGTTACCATCCAGAACCAGTTTCTTCTTTTCCAGCAGTATACGCTGCTTCCTGGGACAATTCTTTACATACAAGCCTAGTGAAAATGGCCCATCACTATTTTCCACTAATGCCTTGGTTTTTCTCTCTCGGCTTTGTGCTGCTGCAGAGGATGTACAACATGGGATGCTAGCTTTCCTCCCCATGGCCTCAGTGCAACAAATTGCTATGCAAGAGCAATTCCAGCTGATTCCAGGTAATTCTGCTGATACACTTACAAATATAGTAGTTAACATTCAAGAAGTTATTTGGGTACTGAAAAGACAAACAGGTCTTCCAGTCCTCATACAGGTGACCATAAGGTACAAGCTTTATAGACATCTGATGAATGCAACATTGCCACTAAAAGAAGAAGTGTCACAGAGCTCTTGTCGAAACAGCTGGAACAAGATTTTAGTAGCTTGTGAAGGCACCATAAAATACATGTGCTTTATGAGGTTACCAGCTGTATATAGCAGGTGCATGCAACCTGGTCTATATTCCTAAATCCATCACCAACATATCATTGGGTACTTGGGCTTCTGAGAGTCACTTCTCTCTCTGTGCCTCAGTTTCCTTATATGAAAATAAGGGTTACATCTTTGATACCCCTTAGATAAACAGATCAAAATCACTCATTAAAGGTCAAGTATTATAATCAATCACAGATTTACCATGTCTGTTTTATCCAAACATTTTAAACTATAATATGAAAATAAAAACCACTCATAAAAGTTAAGCGTGGTTGCAGAAGTTCCAGACTGTGGAACATGAATCTCAGGAATTTCAGTGGATGCGATGCCAAACTTACAGATCAGATGAAGTTCAATGTGATTCTCAAGATTTTATCACTCCAATGACAAGCAATTTGGTCCGCACCTTCTACTAGTTCAGGAAAGATCTACGCCAGTCCCATCACAGTCCCTCAATTATTTTTTCACCCACTTTGGATGTTTTAATATGAACGCTACTTGCTACAACACAAAAAATAATAAAAAAACCCAAAGCCCCAGCATTTAAAGGGTGAATCAATTGTATGTTTTTCCTCTTACAGAATTTTGACATATTGATGAAAATTTATTTGCTATGTAATGGGTAAAGGAACTGAGAAATAATTCAGTCACTGTGGTCACCCTCACATGGGTCTACTGCTGGTGACCCTCCCTTACATAAATTGAGTTGTCCTTAAGGAAGGTGGGATGCTACAGTTTCAATAATTTATTTGTTCTACCAAGACAGACAACTTCATACACATAAAGTTCCTCTTTTATGTGGCACTTCCTTTAAAGCAAGTTTGTCTCCTTGAGTAAATTTTTCCCTGGTTGTGATATGAGATATATGTTTTGTATATATATTTCTATATATACACACATTATCTATATGTCTATATATGCCATTGCTGTATATCTATCCCACTTATTCCGTTGCATAGACACTATTACAGATTAGAAAAATAAAACCAAAAAGTACAAATTTATCTACTGATTGTATAAGAGAAGTTGGTATCATGCAAGTTAGAAGTATAAGCTCCATTTATTTCTATTTTTCTCTGAATACACCACCACCACCTACCCCAGAAGTGCCTCATGTCAGTAGCAGTATATGCATGTGTACAGCTGCAAAATCTCCCGACTTCCATGTGTCAGTGGAAACCTTCACTGGAATACTGTATTTTTTACTGTATGTAAAACATTCAATGAGCCTAAAAATATTTAACACTTTCTAATGATGCACTGACATCATATGAATAGCTCCAAGTATCCTTTGAACATGGAGAAATCACTATGCTGTATCCTGCTAAAATACATACTACTGTCCACATTTTTTAAGTGGACAAGATGAATAGGGAGGGAAGAGGGAAGAAAATTATTCAGAGAAAATCCCAGTTAGAAACAGAAAAAATATTTTCTAATTTATAATTCAGAAGTTTTCTTTCCTTCTTTAAAGATCTGTATTTTTTAATCATAAATTTAAAGCATATTTTAGATTTCTCTCTCTTTTCTCTCTCTCTGTGAATTAAAAAAATAAAAGAATAACATAAAAAAGAGTTAGATAGTGATGTAATTTGTTGAGAAAGCACTGACTGATAAGCATGTGCATGGAATTACCTAGTTCAGTTCTACTTAAACATTTTCCTAACTGGAAGAAAATATGTAAGTTCCTCACCCATTTTAACAGTTGTCATTAATGGATGTTAAACTTAGCAACAGTTCATTGGCAGCTTCCCAAGACTGGCATCAATGTAGGATTTGTATGTGATAGAAAAAAAAAAATTAAAAAAAATCATTGTATTTGGATGAAGGTTTGAAATAGTTAAACACAAAATACCAGATGTGCCACTCATGGACATAGTGACTGTTTCCATGGGGGGGGGATGGGAGG